>NW_027288767.1:2100000-2178842 GCF_037038585.1 Patagioenas fasciata | reverse complement strand
GGTCCCAGCTGATCTCTCTGCAGGAGTCGGGGTTGTAAATTTTTCCCCTCTTCTTTTCCTGCGTGTTCACCCCAACAGCTGCTGGACATGTTCGGGAGCCTTTTGGAGCGACCGGTAGTCGCTGCAGATGCTGCTGGCAAATACTCCGTCCTCATCAGCATGTTCAGCAGGGCCCTGGACCACGCCAGGCTGATCTACTCCCGGCACATCCAGGCAGAGCTGAAGCTCGGTAGGTAGAACGTGCTGAGTAACATGGGTTTTACAGGGAGTTTGATTGAGATTAATTTGGGGGGGAAATGATTTATTTTTCTAAGGAACCCAAAACTTTACAAATTGCAGATGTTTTCAGCCTCTGTAGCTCCTAGTGGCAATGGAAATGCCTGGGAAAGCTCTGTTCTTAGTATTAAAGCAAATAATTGGTTAGGAGTAAAAATACCCTTTTTCAAATGTGTATGCGTGATATGTGACTGGGAATGGAGACACATGCTGAGCTTTTCTCCCAGCGAGGCTGTGACAGGAGGTTTCTCTCCACATTTGTGTGCTGCCTCCAACACCCCATGGGACCTGCAAACCCACTCATGTGCTCCTCAGAATGAATTTATTTTGTTTCCCTTACAATGCTTAAAATGCAAAGTATGCGAGTGGGACTTTGTAACCAAGGGTTTAATCAGCCTTTTCCAAGTTTATTATTCCCCGTGACTGTTGGCACAGGGGGGAATGGGTGGATTTCTATCAGATTATGAGGATTCAAGTGTGTCATTTTGAACAATAACCTATTTACTTGCCTCAGAAAGATCATACTGGAACGAGACAAGTCCTGGACTGGAGAGAATCATGGAGAGAATCATTTGCTGTGAATTTGTGGTTATTGTTCTGTGGCTGTTAGATAAGGCGGACAGAAGTAACTCCTGGTCAGAAATCCCTATGTCAGTGTTTGTGAGGGGCGGGGAATGTGTCCCAGGCAAGGGACACCTCACATCAGCTCAGGTTTGGACATAGTCTGGGCTTCTCGTTCGATCTCAGCTCCTTATTCAAGATCCAGAGGCACTCGCCTTGGTCACAGACCTACATCAGTGTGGCAGATGTTGGATTTAAGGAAGGAAGCTGGGAAATCAGAGCAGTTTTCTGCAAATGAGGTTCTGTTGTTGCATCTTTGGGGTTACAAGTGCAGTGTTCAGTCAAATGCTGTTCCAATGTGCCCTCCCCAGGATCCCCCCTGTGCACAAGAACATGCCGCCGGTGGCTGGAGCGCTGCGCTGGGCGCAGGAGCTGCGAGCGCGAATCCAGGTGCCGTTTGATCACTGCAGGCACATCCCACATCTGTGCGTGTCTGTTCCAGCTAAGTTGCTTTATGACCACCTTGCTATCTTCTCTGTAATCAATCTGATTTTCTTTCTGTGGTGAACATTATCCCATGGTTATAGCTGAAATAATTCTTAGTCAAAGAGGTGTGAAGTGGTTGCACTGGTGCTTTTCAGCTTCCTTGTGATCATTATTTTTTTAAGAAACTCATTAACTGGATTTGTTTTGAAGCGATTAAGAGGCACAGTGGGCTATTCAGCTTTCAGACATAGTTCCCGGGTTGCAATTGAAAGAGGTATCAGAACCTTTCCTGCTGCAATCCCACTCAGCATGTTCTCCAGGACCTCCTCAGCTGCAAGTCCTGGTTCTGGCATCATCCAAACTGTGAATAGCAGAGAAGTGCTGGGCTGGACTCAGCTGAGATGGGTCGATGGAGCTGGGTTTGCATGTTGGGGAGCAGACGAGCATTTTGTTGGGCAGAAGAAAACTTTCTCAGCGTTAAACAAAGGAGCCATCTCCCAAGATCAAGGAAAGAAACCAATGCTGGTATATTTATCACCCAAATGCTTGTTATAACGGATGGTGTCAGGGAAGTATGGCCTCATACTCACAGCTGGCACCACATGAGACAACATTTAAGAGCTCTGTAAGCAAGGCAGTGTTGGACTTATGACAACTGAGGATGTTCTAGGGACTGCACCTGGTAGCTCACAGGAATGGCTTCACGTGTGCTGGTCAGGATTCTGTGTAAATGGATCCGCTTTTTTAATGTACTTGACCAAAATAACTTGACCGTCACTGTACCATGTTTGTAACCTTCTCTCACTGTATCTTGCCATTAAGTGTCTTTAAGTGCACAGTTATTCTGCAGCAGCAAAGACATTGGTGCAATGAAACAAACTCTTGGGCTGTTCCCAGCACAGAGCCCAAGTTATCATGTCTGATTTGAACCTAAATGGCAAATTTTTGTCCACCATGAAGGACCCAGATCTGCATTTCACACTGATTTTCTGTCCTCTGTTTAGAGTAGTTAATAACATGCTCTGCAACGGTGGTGACATGATGCTGTTGAAAGGGAAAAAGGATTAAAAAGGAGAAGCAAAAGTGGTTTTGCTGGGATTTACTTGGATTTGCTCAGAGGACTTGTTTACTTCCAGCAGGTTTCTCAGCACTTGCCCAGCGGTGACTGCTCAGGCGCTCCTTTTTTCCAGCTTTTGGTTAAGTTAATTCAAGTTTTGTCAATATGTCCTCCAAAATCAACAACCATCTTGAGGAAAACTTGGATATTGTAGATGAAACAGTGGGGAAAAGACAGCATGATAAGAATTCCTCTGGCCTGCTGTTCCCTGGGCTGTACAGCCCTGGCAGCGTGGCCAGGGCTCTGCCTCCCGCACTCTGGGACACCTTTGCTCTTCGGTTTGAGGGGCATGAATTGGGCACCGCCAAGAGCTCCATCTGCCGGGAGCCACACTCTGCTTCTTTCTGTGCCTCTTTGACCTCAGAAAGTGGTGGCTGGTGAGCAGAGGTTGCCCTGCTCTGTGCAAACACCGGAGCATTGAGTATGTTACGGAGACCAGTGTTCCTCCAGCAGCTCTGGGCCCTTGTTCTTCCCCCAGGACGTGGTTCTCATTTGCCAGTTGCCATGCAAACACCCGCAAAAGGGCGCACTGGGGCTTGGAGAGCTTTTGTGCAGTGAAATGGTTTTGGGCGATACGGTGGGGTTGGAATGTAAGATCCCCAGCCAGGCTCTGCCTGCAAGGTGGTGGGTGGTTTTGGGAAGGGGTAAATAGAGACTGCAGCCTCACAGGGCTGAATGTAACGCTGAGCTTGTCTGTTGTGCCACCAGCTGCTTGGACTCTGCTGAAGGAAGAAGGGTGATAGAGAAGTATGAAGAAATGATCCAGCTGCTCGACAGGTAAGTGGTGGCTCAGGCATGACTGTAACTATATGAAAAAAAGCCAAACCTTATAGAATCATAGAATTGTTTTGGTTGGAAGAGACCCTCATGTCCATCCATTAACACAACCCTGGCACTGCCCCGTGTCCCTGAGAACCTCGTCTCCACGTCTGTCCACCCCTCCAGGGATGATGACTCCAGCACTGCCCTCGCAGCCTGTTCCAATGCCCGACAGCCCTTTGGGGAAGAAATGTTTCCTACTATCCAGTCTGAACCTCCCCTGGTGCAACTTGAGGCCATTTCCTTCTCCTTCTCTAAACCACCTTTCAGCACATTTTCAAGCCCAGGGCCTGAGAATGTCTCTTTCTAAGCCAGAAGGAGTTTTGTGATGAGAGAGGAGGAGGAATCCTTTGCTACACACCACAGTCTTTCTGTGATATCTTGAAATGAGAAGTTTGCATGGGAGGGACAGGGGCTGTGCAGCCCAGCAGAAATGTTGGAACGAGATTCTTTTGGATGTAGGAGATGCTGTGGTAGAAAACCTGAGCTGACCAGAAGTCTCAATCCACTTGTGCCCATTCACAGTGTACTTACCGTGGCTGTAATGTGTGTATTCCACAAGTGGGAGTGGGATTCGTTGCACCTCACTTAATATCTTAATGTTTGATGCTAAAACTGAACTGATTGCTCTGAGCTTTTGAATGTTTGTCCCCAAATTTGAATCCTCTGCTAAGAATGGTACTTGGGGGATCTTTGTTTTCCTGACTTGATGCTGTCACTGGTTTTCAGGTGTTTGTCTTTGAAGCCAAGATCTTTATGGAGGTGGTGTGGGTGGGTTTTAAATATTCCTTGATGTTCTTCAGCCCTCAGAAGTGGACTTGGCTTTTATTTGGTTCTATGTCTTGGTGTGCGGGCTTGGCAGCTACGTGGTGGATGTTTTAATTTGTTTGTTTGTTTTTCGGCAGGTATCAGGAGAAGCTCTATGCAGACTGGTCCCAGACAGTCTCTGAAAAATCACAGTACAACCTTACTCAACCGCTTATCCGGCGAGATCCAGAAACCAAACTGATCACAGTTAATTTTGATCCCCAGGTAAGAACCAGCTTTCCTGTCTGCCGGAGGGCACGTCTCCAAGCTGTGCCCCACCGTGCATGGCAAGTCTGGTGGGATCGCTACTAGATCTGTTCTGCTGAGGTCCCTGGAGCATCTGTTATGGGTGACATGAATTAACCATCCCCTTTGTGGGCTCTGTCTCCTGGTAAAATATCAGGATTACAGTTTAAGCAGCGCAGATTGTAATTAAAGCCAGAAAGTCTGTGAGTAGCCAGATGTTAACTGGTGTCAACATCTCCAGAGCAGGTTGGTTTGACGCTGGTGTGGGGAGCGTAGGAGCATCATCCTACAGACGTGGGTTCGTGTTATGTTTACCTGAAATCTGAGCTTCCTGAAAGGGTATAAAAATCCCAGGAAAGGTTTGTTTTGTTACTTCAGTGTTGTGGCTGTTGGATTTCCTTAATTGTGGTGCAGGAGGCTTCCAGTAGGTCTCTGTTCCCTAGGGCTGCCCTCTCCAGCACAGGGAGGCCTGACCATCCCCCTGCCCAAAGCAGAGGCAGGGTCCAAGCCAGCAGAGTGCAGAGGTGGATTCAAAGGTTCTGGGGCCTGATGAGAGCTGGGGCCTCTCAAATGTGAAATGCCATTTGCTGCGGAGGTGCTGAATCTCAGGGGCCTGGGAAAACATCAAACACTTCCCCCTTTCCCTGGGACTTGCTGCTGTTAGAGAAAAGTGTTGAGGTTCCAGAGCTCATTCCAGCTTGGCTCTCAGACAAAGGATTTGTCCAGCTCCTTGGAATCTCCTTGCTAAGGTGGGAAGCAAATGGCCCCAGGGGATGTTTTCCACCCTTCCCCCTGGTGCCAGGGTTTGGAGCCTGTGACGTGCTGAGCATGTTCTCAGCTCCAGTCTCTGAGTGCTTCTGCGCTGCTCTCAGCTTTCCATACTGAGGACTGCCTCATGTCCTCAGGTGCCTGCTTAGCAGCCCCTTCATGCCCTTCAGAGCAGATAGGAGCACCTCATTTTGCCTAAAGGGAGGATGTATTTGCAACCCTTCAACATTAAAGAATCTTCCAGAGCTCACCTTCCATGGAGGAGAGGGAAAGAGGGTAAGACATCCTTGACACCATGGTGGGGATGTCTCAGACATTCCAGTGCATAAAAGGGAGGGGAGTTTGGTTCTATCTCACTTGGCCTCCTGCTCCCTCAATCCCCTGCTTTTCCCTTCCTCCCATCCCATCCTCTTCCATCCACCTCCTCAAACTGCTCCCTTCACCCTTCTGCGCTCCGTCTTTCTTTCCTCTTCTTGTCATTGTGGACATAGTCACTTTAGTATTGTAGATACTCCTCACCCCTGCCATTGCCCATACAATATACTGAATTTCTGTCACCCAGCCAAAATGTGCAGTTTCAGGAGCATTTTCCCTCTCACAAGCCACTAAACTGAGCAAAGATTTTTTTTTTTTGTCTTAGAAGTGATATATTGCGTTGGAAGACCTTGCTGCTCCGTTTGTTGCAGGGACTCACTTCTACTTGGGTTTATAGTTTAATAACCCACTCAATCCCGTTCCATCACAACTCAAAGATGCTTTTGGTTGTGCCTCCTCCTGCAGGCACAGTATTGCTGAAAGACTGTATTGATGAGGATAGCTGAGAAGACCAGAGATCATCATGGCTTTTAGAGGCTGCACAGGGTTTGCTGGCTGGGTAGTTAACAGAGCTAGATGTCTTTGATTGGGAAGCAAATCAGAGGCAAAGATCAATGGGAGGGAGATGGTCTGGACTAGGAGGTGTCCAGGCCCTTCTCAGAGCGTACTGCTTTGTGAATAAAACAGCAGGAACCCCCTAAGATCCCCAGAATTGACGGGAGGGTGTCTACCAGGTGAATGGGGAGGATTGTCTCACATTCAGCTCTCTGCCTTGTTTCTGCAGCTGGTGTCGGTGCTGAGGGAGCTGAGCTACCTGTCTGGCAGCCGGCTGGGAGCCATCCCACCCACGGCAGCAGAAATCTATTCCTCCAAGGAGTCATACCGGCAGCTGGCGGCCAACTTGGAGCTGATGGTGAACAGATACAACAAGGTCCTGAAGACAGTCCTGGAGGTCGAATACCCTCTCATACAGGAGCAGCTGTGGGATATTAACTTGAAGCTGAAGAAGGCAGAAGAAACACTCAACTGGAAGATGGAGGGTGAGCTAGCTCTGTGTTAGGGCAAAAGAGGCCGTACAGGATTTCACAGAATCCCAGACTGGTGAGGGCTGAAGAGACCTCTGGAGATCTCCCAGTCCAACCCCCCTGCTCACGCAGGGTCACAGAGCAGATCACACAGGTGGGTCCAGGCGGGTTTCAATGTCTCAGAGAAGGAGACTCCACACCCGCTCTGGGCAGCCTGGGCCAGGCTCTGGCACCTCCCAGCAAACAAGTTTCTGCTCATGTTCAGATGGAGCCTCCTGTGTTTCAGTCTGTGCCCGTTGCCCCTCGCCCTGGCGTTGGGCACCACTGAACAGAGTCTGGTCCATCCTCTGACACCCACCCTGAGATATTGATCCCATTGATCAGATCCCTCTCAGCTTCTCTTCTCCAGCTCAACAGCCCCAGCTCTCTCAGCCTTTCCTCAGAAGAAAAATGCTCTAGACCCCTCAGCATCTTGGTAGCCACCGCTGGGCTCTCCCCAGTAATTCCTTGTCCTTCTTAAACTGGGGTGCCCAGAACTGGACACACCACTCAGATGGGGCCTCACGAGTGCAGAGCAGAGGGGGAGGATTCACCTCCCTCGACCTGCTGGCCACACTCCTACTCACGCAGCCCAGGTACCATCAACCTTCTTGGCCACAGGGCACATTGCTCATGGTTAACCTGCTCACTTGGGTCTCATCAGATTCCTCCCATGTCCCCAGCCTCCATCACCTGGTTCCCAGTGACAGTTCACAGCAGGGCAGGGGACTCTCCAGCAGAGCCAGCACTGGGGAGACAAAGGGCAGCCCCCAGCCTGCCTGCTCCTTCCCATCTTACCTTGATCTGCTTGGGCTGGGGACAGGATCCTGATCCCTTCAGCTTCCCTCTGGGCTTTTGGGGAAGAGAGGCTGCCCTGTAAGCAGTGATGCTGAGGAAACGGCAAGATTGGGGTTTGTGAGAGCTGGCAAGGCTGGGGTTGAAGAGTCTGCTCCCTGCCCGTGCCAGCCCAAGTGACCCACTGTGTGGTCATGTCCCTGTGTCCCCAAGGCACTGCTTTCTCCCTGAGTTGTGCAGGGACTGGGACCCCTTGGCCCAGCCATCTGGCTTGGGACAGACTTCTCCCGGTGGGGGCCAGGGCCACCTCGTTATCCTTTCCAGCCAGATGAAATACTGTGGTTAGTGGTGAGGTTTGTGCACCGTGACTTTGGGATGATTTAACCAGTGTTCTTGCTTGATCAGTTTTAACTGCAAAGCAGAATGGAGGAAGACAATTTGTTTCCTCTTGGTGAAAGCAAACTGCTCGCTGTTGGAATATATATTTCTGTCATCAGGCTTGTGGTATGAACAGGAACAAGTGTCCTCCCTTGGGAACTTGCAAAGCAGAATTCCTCATGCTGAAAAACTCTTTCTCCATTGCACAACAAAGATGAAGGGACTTTCCTGCAGATGAAGTTCCCTGAATCTAAATGCAGCCCTCGCTGGTACCTTGGGCTGTCACAGCCTGTGTTTGTGGGGCTGTGGGTCCCTGCTCTAGTGACAGTGGCAGGAACACTCAGCCTGTTGTCCTTGTTCTCTCTCTGGTAGCAGATTAAATCTGGGTACGGGAAAGGGGGAAGTGTCAGACGTCCCCACGGTGCTGGTGCTCCTGGCAGAAAACAGAGGCTGCAGCTGTACCATGGATTGTTGGGGTAGGAGGGAGCTAGAAGTGACTCTTTTGGTTGAGGTGGTAAGTCTCTTGTGTTAATGATGGGTGAGAAATACATGAAACCGTGGGGGAAAAGTCTTATGGAGAGTGCACAAGAGCTTGGCCATGCAGCTCTGAAAAAAAGTAGTCAATCATCTCATTTTTTACCAGGTGTCTGGGATCACATCTCCATGGTGATGGATGATGTCCATGACCTCGAGCAGAGGATACAGAAAGCCAAAAACAATGTTGAGGAGATCCAGACCATCGTGGGATCGTGGGCGTCGCCCATATTTGTGAGAAGAGATTGTAAAAGAGAATCGCTGCTGAGCCTGGAGGACTGTCAGGACCGCCTGGAACGGCGTTACAGCCTTGTCCGAGAGTCAGGGCAGAGGATTCATCTGCTGGTGAAGGTGAGGGGGGACCTTCTCCAGGGGTTTGTTGACTCTTCATAGGCTCTGGGTGTCTCTCCGCTCTGGTGAAAATGTCCAGAGCTGCTTCACCTTAAAATTAACTCCCTTAACTCATTTGAAAAACTTACCTGTTGTTGATTAAGGAATACTTTGATGGGTGAGCTGGTACAGCTGAGTGTGCGGGGCTGCTGACCAGGCACCGAGTTTGGAGCAGGAGCGGGAGCCGATGCAGCCCAGTCTGGCTCCCAGTCCTGGTTCTTGTGAAGCCACTAGAGGGGAGTCGTGCATCAGGCTTTGGGATCCTGCTCAGAGGAAAAACTCCTCCGAAATATTCACCTTAAAATGGAGAGGCAGCTGGCTGTGGCTGACCTTTCTGCTTTAGGCTTGTTGTTCCTCTGTGGGAGCAGGAGGTGACGCTGTCAGTCCAGGGAGAAGCTGAGTAACAAGAAAAAAGCTGCTGTCTGAACCCTGGGTTTTTTCCAGTGGCTTTGCCAGAGCTGAGAGTCCTCTTTGCAGAGCAGGAGAAAGCCCAGATCTCTGCGCCTCACCTGCCCAGAGGTTTTAGCGTGTCAGGGACAGCACCTTGGCTGGAAGGCAGATGGATTTTAGGTCCAGCCCACTCCTGAGGGTCACCATCTGGCCTTGGACTCTGGAGAGACTGGGCTGACCCTCCCTGGGACACTGAGCCCTTGTTGCTCACCTTACTTCACTGTCTGCACTCAGCCTTGGGCTTCTGACCCACTTCTGTACCCTCTGAACCCACGGCGAGGATTTTACTATGCCCACGTTGTCCTGCTGCTACAGCTGTGACAGGCTCAACCACCTCCAGCTACACCCAAAAGATGGGAACACTTCCTAAATTGACCGGAGAGAACATGGGGCTGTGGCCAAGGCAGAAGGGCTGGCACCGCTGCTCTGGTGGCTCACAGGGCAGGACCAACTGCAAAGCAGCATGAAGGTCCTGGGGAGGGAAAGGCACCGTGGCCCAAAATAGGATGTCCCCATGCCTCTGTCCTGCTGTGCTGGTCAAACCTGGAGGAACAGCAGCAAAGGGGCCAAGAGCTGGTCTGCTGTGTTTCCCTTGGGTGTTCAGGTCTTCTTTTGAGCAGGTGAGTCTTGAGGCTGCTGAGAGAAGAGCACAGAGAGTTTGGGTACGTGCACCCACAAGCACAGGCAGGACAGTGAGATGCTGGCTTGCATTGCCCTTTTGCACCAGGATGAGGCCTCTGGAGTAAAGGTTCAGTAGAACACCAGTGACAAGGGGGCATTGTCAAATACAAGGGCATGGGACGGTGAAGAGGGGGTGGTGCTTTCAAATGGGCATTCCCATAGTGTTCAGTCCTGTGAAGTTCCCCTTTCTCTTGTGTCAGCAAAATGTGGAGGTGAGTCTGCAAGGCACCAGAGCCCTGGCTTGCTCTGTTAACAGTTTAATCACTCAGCGTTGATGTGTAAAGTTGGGGAGCAGCAACTCTGGGTTGACTCAAGCCCAATTGGCAATGCCACTCTATCTTGAGGAGGCTGAGGCCAGACCTTCTTGCTCTCTGCAACTGTCTGAAAGGAGGTTGGAGCATGGAGGGGGTTGGTCTCTTCTCCCAAGTAGTAAGAGATAGGATGAGAGGAAGTGGCCTCAAGTTGCACCAAGGAAAGTTCAGATTGGATATTAGGAAAAAATAATTCACAGAGAGGATTGTGAAGCTTTGGAATAGGCTGCCCAGAGCAGTGGTGGAGTCACATCCCTGGAGGTGTTAACAAATGTACAGATGGGGTTCTTAGGGACATGGGTTAGTGGTGGAGTTAGGTTATGGTTGGATTCGATGATCTTGAGGGTCTCTTCCAACCAGAATGATTCTATGATCTCATGTGTGCCAAGCTGCCATGCCACTGGGAATGGCACCCTCTCCTGTGTCCCCAGAGATGAAATACAGCCAGCTTTGAACCCCTGGCAGCAGACTGCAAGCTGGACCTTATGTTTTTTTTGAGCCCGTGCCTGTGTTGAGAGCCCCTGGCAGGCTTAGGAGAAAGAGCCCTCAGAGGGCATAGCAAGGCCGGAACAGGATCACGGCAGAGCCTGGGAGGTGCAGGGGATGGATACCCAGGCTGGTCTTGTGGGTGTGGAAGAGGAGACGCAAGAAGGATGGGGCCATTCTGTGGCCTAGAAAACCGTGAATTTCCTGACTGTGAACTTGCCTGGAGGTAAGGAACGCAATAAGCTGAGAAGGGAGGCTGTAAGCCAACCCTTTGTCTTCTGATCCCAATCTTTAACTATTTTCACTTGGTTTATTTAAAAACCCTTTTCTGAATTTTAAAGTTCTCTTGTTTTGAGATGACCATTTGTAGGGCAGAGGTGTAAGCAGTCCACTTGGAAGGACTCATCCACCCAAGGTAACATTATACAGGCCACAAGGACTGGGGCTTCATGCATTGGGATGAGCCTTTGGCCCAGGTCTGCAAAGCACCCTTGAGCCCTTTGGCCTCAGAGAAGAGGGAGGAGAAGGTTGCAGGGCTGCTAAGTCTCTCACGCACTCCATTTTTACCTTGTGATTATTTTGAGTTGCTTCAGATGACAAAGCAGCCCTTGACAGAAGGAGAAAATTGTGGCCATGCTACCAGCAGCAACATCCGTCTGTCTGGTTTCTCACCCCCCGCAGGGCTGGTACCTGTGTGCTCATTGCCATGAGTCCTCAGCTGTGGGCAGCTCTTGTAGGACAGACTCAGCCCCGCTGTATTTCAAAGTGTCGTCTTTTTCTTCCAGGAAAACCAGAGCCTCTTACTTGCAGACCCAGCATCTGACATCTGGAAGGCCTATGTGGATTACGTGGATGAGATAGTTCTGGATGGATTCTTCACTGCCATTGAGTGCTCACTCAAGTACCTCCTCGAAAACACAGGTAACTGCTGGTTCCTCAGCTCTGGCCGTGATACCATCTTCAGTCTCACCAAAAGGAAGTTTCTGTTTTGTGCTTTGACTTGTGGTGGTCTTTCTACTCTGCCTCTTGCATTGTCTACAGCAAGTGCTGGAGGAGCCTCCAGACTCAGAGGGTAACTCTGTCCCCTGGTCACTGGAGCAAAGCCTTGCTCAAGGGAAGGGACAGAGATGACTGTGCACCATTTGCTGGGATTTGTGAACAGACAAAATTGAGGCATCATTCCAAGTCTGTTCTTGGGCATCAGCCATCTCCTGACCTCCCATGCACAAAGCATCAAGGTGACACAACCTTTCGTTTGTGGAGAGTCTCAAGAGTTGGTTCTGTGGATGAAAGACATGAAAGAAAAACCTCCATCACTGAGGAGTGAGGAGAGGGGTCACCAAAGCAGAGCTCCTGCCTAAGGCTGCCACGGAGGGTCACTCTGCTGAGAGCAGCTGTGTCCAGCTAAAGCACATCTTCAGAACGCTTCCCTCCTGGATGTGGAGGCACACTGAGCTGGAGAATTGCATCCAGTTCCTCACCATCTTGTTAAAAACAAGCACAGAATTTCACATTTGTGAAACCAGTTGGTGTTTTATTTTTTCATGCCTTTCTCCACTAAATTAAAGAGCCTCTTGGTTCCTGTTGTTTTTCTCCTCTTTAAGTACTTATGCGCTGTAATTGTTCAGCTCTCAGACTCCCTTTTGATTAGCTGAAGAGCCTGGTCTCTTTAAGGCTTCCCTCCACAGCATTTTTCCGGTCCTTAAATCACTTGTGTCTCATCTGTTCTCCAGTATCTCCTGTGGGTACCGGAACACCAGCTGGTTTGGCAGCCTCCCCTCTGCGTTGTATGCAGACACAATGTCACTGGACCCAGCGAGTGGGTGTCCCACCTGCCTGGTGTCCCTGTGGGGCATGTGTGTGTCTTGTGGTGGGATGTTAGTGGTGGCTCTAGATCACTTTTCTCCCCTTCAAAAATAACCTGGCACCTCTGTTCTTCCCTACCAGATCCCAAGGCAGGGCTTCCTCCCCTGTTTGAGGTGCAGCTGGATTTGGTGATCCCAGATTTGATATTTCAACCCTCCTTGGACCCTGGCACAAACGATGGCTTCTACGACGTGGTGGAAGGTCTTCTCAACGACATCTACCGGATCTCATCGCTGGTGCCCAGGCTGGCTGAGCACAGCGGCTTCCTCCACTACCAGGTCCGTGGCTGTGGAGCTCCCTCACGCCGTGTGGCAGTGAGGAGGTGCCACGCTGCCCCCGCATCACTGCGAGCTCCTCTCCTCTTCTCTCCAGGCTGACATGGAGGACATGGCTGACCTGGCCGACATGCGCCATGAGCTGATGGGGCGTGTGCAGGCCGTGATGGCGGCCTGCTGTGATTACCGCAGTGCCTTCGACCACTACTCCTACCTGTACGGGGAGGACAGAAAGGAGTTCTTCCGCCAGTTCCTCCTCTACGGGCACATTCTCACTGCGGCAGAAATCGAGGCCCATGCAGAGAACGGGGTCCCTGAGTCACCTCCCACGCTGCAGCAGTTCCGAGAGCAGATTGACTCCTACGAGAAGATCTATGAGGAGGTGAATCGCATCGAGCCCATCAGCATTTTCCAGAGTTGGATGAAAGTTGATGCTCGGCCTTTCAAAGCGTCTCTGCTGAATGTGATTAAACGGTGGAGCTTGGTGTTCAAGCAGCATCTCATGGACCACGTCATGCACAGGTAGGAACCGTTCTACCTCTTCTTCCCAGAACCAAAGTGGGTTTCTCTTGTGTTGGCTGGGCTTTATCATTTCACACTGATAAGCAAAAGGCTAATACAGGAGCAAGAGGAGGGGGCACACACCCCCTGCCAGCTCCATCGCATCTCTGCTAACTTTCATCCCCTCGTCTCTGCTGGGAGCAGCTGGTCCAGCTGAGTGTGTAAAGTGCAAACAGTTCCACGAACTCGGTACCATCGACATCCTGCGAGCTGATGCTCCTACGACCTACTGTGTGGTGTTGGACAGGATGTCTGTTTGTCTGTTCATCCTGGTCCAACTAATCTAATCTCTTCTAGGGCTCTATGCTTATTTTGTTGAATTTGCCATCAGTAAAGCTGCATTAATGCCATGAGATACTTGCTCCGTTTCTAAATGCAGTGCTCTTTTGAGTGCACTCTTTGTAAAAAAAGTAATTTGGGTTGCCTGGCATGAGCAGTCATGGGGAGGCAGTTTCAAGGTTACAAAAAGGAGGAGCTTTGGATGTAAGTTTTGAATGAACATGTGTTCCCTGCTCTGAATAGCTGCTCAGCCGCCTGGTCTCTGCAGGATGATGTGTTAGGTGATTTATTTGAGTAGTAGCAGCTGAAGGATGCCACAGGGCTTGGATGCTTACGAAGAAATATTTACAGACATATGTACTAGTGAAGGCTGCTGCGTGTGGTGGCTGCTGTGATCTCTTGTGTTCTTTTCAGCACGATAATTCCTGTGCAAAGAGGTTTTTGCATAGGTTAGAACAGGCATTTAGGAGTTCTTATTAAGAGCTCCTGACTCAGCAGTTTAGTCTTTAATAGGTGAAGTGTTTAGGGCTATGTTTTGGTCCAGCAGCATCCACAGAATTTAAGCGGGCACTTCAAAAGTAAGCGTTTTGAGAAGGGAAGAATGGAAAGGACCAAAGATCCAGGAGCCCATCAAGCTCTGCTAACAGTGTCCAGCAGCTGGTGAGATCAAGAAGCAGGTAGGGAAACTTCCCCCAAATAGTCTCCTTGTCTCTAACCATTCATACCTGAGGACTTTGAGAGTCATGGGTTGTACCTTTGTATCTAAAGACCTGGATGGATTTTTTTTTCTCCCACAAATGTTCGGTTGCTTTTCTGAACCGCTGTGAATTTTTAACATCTGCATCCTTCTGCAGCAGAGACTTACCCTCTGAAATAAGGCAGCGTGCGAAGAAGAATCCCTGTTTGTTGTAGCTTTACAACCTACCAGGTTCATTTGTTGAATTCTTGTATTGGAAGAGATGACATGAAAACTGTCCTTTCACATTCACTCTCTTCAGACCACAGACCCGAGCTCACAGGTCTCCCTTATAGAATCATAGGATAGAGTCATAGAATCTGTTTGGTTGGAAGAGACCATCAAGATCACAGAGTCCAACCATAACCTAACTCTGGCACTACCCCATGTCCCTGAGAACCTCATCTATATGTCTATCCAACCCCTCCAGGGATGGTGACTCCACCACTGCCCAGGGCAGCCTGTTCCAAGGCCCGACAGCCATTTCTGTGAATAATTTTTTTCCTAATACCCAATCTGAACCTCCCCTGGAGAAATTTGAGGCCATTTTATCTTATCACTTGCTACCTGAGAGAAGAGACCAACCCCCTCCATGCTCCAACCTCCTTTCAGACAGTTGCAGAGATCAGGTCTCCCCTCATCTCCTGTTCTCCAGGCTGAACAGCCCCAGCTCCCTCAGCTGCTCCTCGTAAGACTTGTGCTCCTCAAATGCCTTTTCTCCAACCTGTGAAGTCCCAACCCATTTATCCGTTCCTCACAGGAAGCCGTACCACATCTATGGATCCCTGTGAGCATGAACTGTGGTTCTGATGCCCTCAGCATGTTGCCATGTGATGGGCAGAGTTAGCCAGGCCTTTCCCTCTCCGTGCCAGTCCAGCTGCCTGGATGATTCCGGTAGGAACTGCTCTCATTTGGTGCTTTCCTGTTTTGTGTTCTACAGCTTGTCTGACCTGGACGAGTTCATAAAAACTGCTGACAAAGGTTTGAGCAAAAAGGTTGAAAAAGGCGATTATGATGGTTTGGTGGAGATCATGGGGCATCTCCTGGCCGTTAAGGAAAGGCACAGTGTCACCGATGCCATGTTCGAGCCCCTGAAGCAAACCGTCGAACTGCTGAAGACGTATGAGCAAGAGCTGCCGGAGGAAGTCTATAAGCAACTGGAGGTGGGTGAAAAGCTGCGGTGGACACGGCGGTTTGCCAAGTAGCCAGCGTCAAAGAGTATGAGCTTAAGAGCATTGCAGGAATATTTAAAGCCCCACTCCCTGTCATTAGAGGGCCTCAGTGGATAGTATTTTACTATTGTGGGATGTGCCTTAATAGCTCTAAATTTTGGAGTTATATTGAGGTTTTTCTTTTAAAGCAGAGATTAAGCCTTTTGTTATGTATGAAAAACATAGAATTGCCTGCTCCAACTCTCAGCGATTACTCTTGAAAACAATTAATGCATTTTCAAATACATCTGTTAATTAGTTTGAATTATAATTATTTTTAAATAAGCCAGTTCTTGGCAACTGTGGAGATGGGAAGGATAATGTTGGCAGAGGAGTCGCCTTCTCATAGGACTTCAGTCCTCCACTAGGTCTATAACACCCAATCTGCTTGACCCAAAGGACATCACTGGGAGCACGTTATGAAAGTATTTCAGCACCTTTCCACATCTGGCCCTGATGAATCAATTTTTCTTTGGGGAATTCTTCTCATTTCTGGACAGGGGACCATGAGGTGAAGGTTGGAAAAGCCTGTGGGATGCCCAGCCAGCCTTGGGGAACTGGCAGCAGTCACCATGTTACGGTGGAGGAGCGTGTGGCTGCGTACTGATGGATACCCCTTAGTCACGGGGCGTTGTGTGCAGAGGGCTCTGTGTAGGACACCAGGTTTAAGGCAGAGCTTTTTGGGGAGAAGTTCCTCCCTCTGCTGCAGGCTTGGATGGGACCTGAGCGGGGTTCAGCAATCCCCCAGTTTTCTGCTGGTGCAGCCGTGATCCACGGATGGTTGTATCACCAAATCTGACACGGGTAAGGGTCCTAAAGATGACTGGATTCCTACAGACACCCTGAAAAACAGAAGAGCTGCATTAAATGAATGTTTTGGCTGCTACAGCAGCTTCAGTTCAGCATAAAAAATGGTGCTATGGGGAACCCAGCTCTGCTGATTCCTCTGCCCAGGAGCTGCTTGCTTGGTGCCTGTTTGTGCGTGTAGATTTGAACAACTGATTTGTTTTTCTGACAGAAGAAATGAGGTATGCAGGGCAGCCATTCAGATGTAGGAGATAACAAAACAGTTTCGTTCTTTCTGGCAAGTGACAGCAACACATAGTTGAATAATTCATTCACTGCTGTACACAGTAGGAAAACCAAAGTAAGTTCCTCCAGGTACCGCTCCCTCCATGGCCATGAAGATGGATGGGCTGGAGCTGATAGTTTGTATGAGAAGGACAAGGAAGCAGCTCCATGTGTGCCCTGCTATGGTCATGGATAGTGATTTCTACAGAGACTGGAACATGAAGTGCCAGAAAGAGACCCCTCAGGAGGGACTGGCCCTGCTCTGGCCGCCTCTGCTGCCTCCAGGTTATTTCGCTTCTTTGCATAGTGTTGGTGCATCTCCATTAGTCTTCTCAACTATGTGCACTGGGATGAAAAGAAGCCCAAAGTCTTTCCTGTAGGCTGGCACAGTAGCTGGGGAAGTGGGAGAGCAAAGCTGTGGGACTTGAGGACAGCAGAGCCCTGGCTGGTGTCACTGTCTGGGGTGAGGATTTGGCTCGAGAAGTCTAGTGAGAAGAGAAGAAATCAAATCTCTTTCTAAATAAAATCCCAGGTGCAAAGGGTGGATTGTTAGCAGTGCTGTGCACCAGCAGCTTGGATGCAGTCCTGAGAAAGAAACTGTCTTATTTAGTACTAATATTATACAGGCAGGCTGGAGGGATTTGCCCCAGAAAGCTCTGTAGAAGTCCTTCTGGCATAATATCTTCTGCTCTAAGAGCTGGCTGGAAATTTCCCAGGCTCTGTTTCTTAATTAGCTCTGGGAAGCCGGACGATCTGATGAACTTGCATCCTCAGCCCACCCTCCTGCCTCCAGCCAGCTCTGGGTCCCGCTGGGCTCGGTGTCAGGAGAACTGTGCTCTCTCAACCACCGAGCCATCCTGGGAGCCCAGGATCTGGTCTGGGACCCTTCTTCTGAAGTTATTTAACATGTTTTTGCAATCAGAGCAGTCAGTTTTAAAGTCTCAGTCTTCATTCGTCTTCAAAATTGTGGATAACTGATAAGTTTTATCCCAAATTGTGTTTAGCTTTTGCATCACAACAAAACTTCCTTGCAGTTTTAGGCATGGAATCTGTTGCTTTTCCTGTTCTGTGATTGTCCATAAACAGATCAGTCACATCTTATATCAAATAGCAAATACTGCCTACCGTCATTTAAATTTTGCTTGCAGGAGCTGCCAGAAAAATGGAACAATATAAAGAAGCTGGCGATAGCTGTGAAGCAGCGTGTGGCTCCTCTGCAGGCGAACGAAATGACAGTTGTGCGCAAGAGCTGTGCGGCGTTTGATGTTGAGCAACACAGATTCAGAGAGCGATTTCGGAAAGAAGCACCATTCAGGTACAGTGAAATTATAACATCAGAGAAGCCCTGAGGAAGAAAAGCTTCATGGGATCATCTCGGAGTGTCCTGAGGATGTGTTCTTGAACCCTTGCATACATTTCCTACCTGCTCACGGTGTTGTATCTGTTATGCCCTGGGTGTTTTGTCCCTGCAAACACTGTAAGGTGTTAGCAAGAGATTCAATCTGGATGCTGAGTGCACAATATTGCTTAAAGGGGTTGTCAGCAGTGCCATGTGGCTGCACCATCAACGGGTACTATAGATGTATCATGTCTGCTTTGTGTCTCAGAGGCACCATTTGTTTTATGTTTTCTTTAGAAGTTGTTACAATATCACTTATGAAGAATAAACGTTTCTTTCTAGGTTTGACACCAAAAAGCCTTATCAACTGCTGGATACAAAGCACATTGAGATTAAACAAATGGAGTCAGCCATGACCTCGATTTATGAATCAGCTGGTCTGTTTGAAGTCATAGTGCCAGACTATAAACAACTGAAGCAGTGCCGAAAGGAGCTGTGTCTTCTCAAAGAGCTCTGGGATATGATCTCCCTTGTGGGCACTTGCCTTGATGACTGGCAGACCACCAAATGGGCGGATATTAACGTGGAAAACATGGATCTGGAGTGTAAAAAGTTTGCAAGAGAGATTCGGAATTTGGATAAGGAGGTGAGGGCGTGGGATGCTTTCACTGTGCTGGACAGCAAGGTGAAGAACATGCTGACGGCCCTGAAAGCTGTGGCAGAACTTCAAAATCCCGCCATTAGGGAAAGGCACTGGAATCAGCTGATGCAGGTGACGGGTGTGAGGTTTGTGATGGACTCGGACACCACGCTGGCTGACCTCCTGAAGCTCAACCTCCATAACTTTGAGGATGAGGTTCGTGGCATTGTGGACAAAGCGGTACGAGAAATGAGTATGGAGAAAGTCCTGAAGGAGCTAAAAATGACTTGGAGCACCATGGAGTTTCAGTATGAGCCTCACCCCCGGACGAACATCCCGTTGCTGAAGTCAGACGAGGAACTCATAGAAACTTTAGAAGACAACCAGGTGCAGCTGCAGAATTTAATGACATCCAAATGTATTGCTTTCTTCTTGGAGGAAGTGTCCATATGGCAGAGGAAGCTGTCCACAACAGATTCCGTCATTTCTCTCTGGTTCGAAGTGCAGCGTACGTGGTCTCACTTGGAGAGCATATTCATAGGCTCAGAAGATATACGGGCACAGCTTCCTAAGGTATGAAATCCCAAATCCTATTTTTCCTGTGTGGAAAGCGTTGAAGAAGAGCCTCCATTACACAGAAGAAGGTTGTCTATATTGCCGTGTTCCCCCAAGCAGGACTGTTCTCTTGCTGCATTGCTTTCTTGGAGGCTCCCTTAATGCTACAGCAGTTTCCCCAGTGTTGCCCCAGGATGTTTTTGTACTGTTGGTTGTGCCTGAACCCTGCTGAGAAACTGTTTTTCCTCCCCTCCACCATTGCACAGCAGATGCAGAGTTCCTGGAGGCTGAGCAGGAGGCTGCTGGCTTCCTTCAGTGGTACAGGCATGTTCCCTCTTTCCTTGGAGGGGAGAAGACGGAGATAATTACTCAGATGGTGCAAATTGTCAAATCAGAGCTGGACCAGGCAGCTTTGCAGTATCCGCTTCCCTGCCTCCAGTGCTGGTGCAGCAGGAGAGCAGCTCTTCTCCCACTTCAGCTTCAGAAAATTGAGCAGAGTTGTCACTGATGCCCTCCTCAGGGTTGTGACCTCCTCAGGGCTGTCTTTGAGTCCAGCTTCCAGTCTTATTCCCTATTCTCTTGATTATTTAGAAAATCTTCCAAGCTTGTTCCTGGCCCCGCTGGACCACTCGCAGCCCTGTGGAGGAACCTGCCTTTCACTCACGAGTGACCCACAGTTGGCTGTGTGACCCCCGTCCCTGTTCACGAGCAGCATCGCTGACAGCACCACTGTGGGACGAACACCCACGAGGGGATGTGCGCAGCCCATTGACCCCTGGACAACACACTGTTCTGTCTCCAACCCTGCACTCTGCTCTGCTTGGACTGTTCCTCCATCTGCTTCAGAGAGCACGCTGTGCTGAGTGTCCTGGGGGCAGTTTTTGGCCCCTCACACCAAGAAAGCCCTTGTGGTGCTGGAGCAAGTTGAGAGAAGGGAATGGAGCTGGTGAGGGGCTGGAGCACAAGTGTGATGGGAGGGGCTGAGGGACCTGGGGGATTCAGCTGGAGAACAGGAGGTGAGGGGAGACCTTCTGATCTCTGAACTGCCTGAAGGGAGCTTGGAGCCAGGGGGGGTCGGGCTCTGCTCCCCAGGAACAAGCGCCAGGAGCAGAGGAAACAGCCTCAAGTTGCGCCAGGGGAGGCTGAGGTTGGATCTGGGGAACAATTTCTTCCCCAAAGGGCTGTGGGGCATTGGAACAGGCTGCCCAGGGCAGTGCTGGAGTCACCATCCCTGGAAGATGTATAGATGAGGAACATGGTTTAGTACTAGATTTAGGTTATGGTTGGACTCAGTGATCTCAATGGTCTCCTCCAGCTAAATGATTCTATGATTCTGGGCACACCTCGCTCACTGGGCAATATATACAGGTGCTGATAACCAGTGCCCTGAGGCTGTACCATGTGCCAGCAAGCTCTTAATATCCAGGAGCTATCTAATGTCATGTATGAAATTGCATCATGATTTACATTTGCATCCTGCTGGGCAGCTGTCTGCATCTCAGTAGCTGTCTGGCAGTGGTATGAACCATAGAACCATAGGATGTCCTGACTTAGAAGGACCCATCAGGATTGTCAAGTCCAACTCCTGTCCCTGCACAGGACACCCCACAATTCACCCCGTGTGTCTGAGGACGTTGTCCAGTCTCTCCTTGAACACTGTCAGGCTGGGGCTGTGACCCCTCCCTGGGAGCCTGTTCAGTGTCCAGCACCTCTGGGTGAAGAACCTTTTCCTCATGTCCCACTGACCCTCCCTGGCACATCTTCTGCCATTCCCTGGGGTTCTGTCACTGTCACAGAGAAGAGCTCAGCCCTGCCCCTCCTGCTCCTGCTGAGGAACCTGCAGCCCCATGAGCTCTGCCCTCAGTCTCCTCTGCTCCAGCTGAGCAAACCCAGGGACTTCAGCCGCTCCTCATACGGTTTCCCCTCCGAACCCTTCACCAAGTTCATGTCCCTCCTCTGGACACCCTCCAGTAGCTTTATCTCCTTTTCTCCTGTGTCCCCAGCCCTGCACACAGTGAATGCTCCAGGTGAGGCCGCCCCAGCACAGAGCAGAGCGGGACAATCCCCTCCCTGCCCGGCTGGCCGTGCTGTGCTGGATGCACCAGGACACGGGGCCCTCTTGGCTCCAGGGACACAGGTGGCTCAGTCAGCAGCTTCTCTTCCGTAAAAGAAAGACTGAAGCTCAAAGTCTCTGTAGCTGAGCACCCTCAGGATGCATCCAGGGCTGGGGGGATGTGCTGACAGGCTGTGGGATGCTCACCTGGAGCTGGATCTGTGGCGTGAGTGTAGGGAGGGCTCAACCTTCCAGATGGAGCCTTGCTCCTGGGGCTGAACACAGGGTAGCGTGGAAGTGTTACCTGGACTGCTTGGAACACTTGTTCAGTGTCCCGCCTCGCTTAGGAGGCCTGACCTGGGAAGAAGGGAGGAGCAGAGATGTTTTGAACATAGCTTGCTTTATTCTTCAGTGTTTAGCTCCAGAAATTCAGAGTCCCTGTTAGATATGGAGCATAATTGTTGATGTGGGCCTCCGGTGCTGACGTGGGGTTTCCATACCCTCATTGAAGGCAAGGAAGGGCTCTCCTCTACAAGAGTCATCATACCCGTTTTGTGGATGGGTGTTGGGATTCCTGTGCTGTAGCAGGAGGGGAGGAGTGCACTCACATGAGGCTGGGAGCCTTTCCACGGTGTGGGAGCATCTCCTGCTGCTGCAGCCAGGGAAACTTGGTACTTCACCTGGACATGGGAGAGAGAGATTTATGAGGTTTTCCAAGGGGAATTAAATCCCATGAAAATGGTTGGTCCTAGACATTGCCTCCTGCATGGAGCACTTTATCCACAACCCCTTTGGGATACAGTGACAAGAAGGCAAGTGCCTGTTTGCAGACTAGTTTCAGGCAAGTCAGTGGAAGAGCCATTCTGGAATGGTGGAGGGGTCCCTGTCTGCACTGGACAGAAGGTTTTCCCCTCAACCCAAAGACAGCACCCAGAGGATGGAGACCTTTAGCACAAAATCCATGTTTTACCATGAACATGTTTGTGTTGCTTTTTAGGACTCCAAACGCTTTGAAGGGATTGATGCGGACTTTAAAGAACTGGCCTATGAAACTCAGAAAACCCCAAATGTGGTTGAGGCCACCAATAAACCAGGTCTGTCCCAACAACTGGAGGACATTCAGAGTAGGTAGGTACAACTTCAGTCCCAGGATTTTGTCAGAGACTGGGATCAGCTCTAATAAGTTGGTTTAACCTGTGCTCCAAGGCTTTCCTTCTGGACTGTGTGTTCTTTGCATTCACACATTGAGTCTTTTTATTCATGATCCATCACCCTGAAGCCCCCAAGGTGGATTCTGGCTTTGCGTATGTGCAAACTCTTATCTTGAATATTGATTTGCACACATACAAAGCTAGGCACTCAGTTGGTTTTAATAACATGTGGCCTCACTGCCACCCCAAATTTGGTGTCTTAAATATCTATTTAGCAGTCCAAGCAGGGATATCTGCAGCAGAGCTGATCCCATGTGCTTTAATTAACAAAATTATCTTTGTGTGTGTACCCTTCACAGATGGTATAACTAAACTCCCTGAGAAAGACCTTAATGTCCAGAGATGGATACAGTTCTCACCTAACATATGAGCTACTCTACCTGGAACACACCTAACAAGTTAACGTGATAGCTGTTGTGTCAGTAATAAGTATCCATTTAAAACAGAGATCTAATTTTACTTCCTAAACAGATAAGGCCCGTGTTCCCCACAGAGGACTAACTGCATGTTATTTATGAACTTTGAAAGCTCAGCAGCAGTTTAACATGTAAACACTGAGAGATTCATTTTAGAACGGAGCAAACAAGTTTCTTTTCAGGCTTCACAAGCACAAAAAGCTGAGTGGGTTTGAATCAGACTTTAAAATGTGCTCATTAGAATAAAAGCAGTTTTGGAAACTTTCATCCTAGTGTGAAATCACCTGTGGCAGTTGAGAGCTTGTCTAAAACAGTAAGTCAGACTGCAAAGCCTTTCTAGCCTCTTCTTCCACCTGTGTTTCTGCTTTTTGGTGAGGATTCTCTGACTCTTTGTCTGTTTGACCCTTGGGAGTGGAGAGAGATCTATGAGTTACTATGTGCTTTGTTATCTATTTGGAAAATGCTGTAAAGGAGCAGCCTGCAGGCTCAGCTCATGTCTGGCATTTCCCCATGGGAGGGGAGAATCTGCTCGATAACCCAAACTGTAGCACGACACATTAAAGGATATTCACCCGCCTGTCCTGGGCTCTATTTTTCTGCTCTTCTCCCCAGGTTGTCCCTGTGTGAGAAGGCTTTGGCTGAATATTTGGACATGAAAAGATTGGCCTTTCCCAGATTTTACTTTGTTTCTTCAGCAGATTTATTGGATATTCTTTCCAATGGCACCAACCCACAGCTGGTAAGCCTTGCACTATGTCACCTTCACATTTTCCAGCTGTCAGTAATGTCAGGGTGGAAGATGCTGTCTAGGGACTCAGCTGTAGCTTATCCTTTCTTGAGTGCCTTTTCTCCCACCCTCACTTGGATTAACAATAACTCTTTCACTGCTGGCCTTCATCTGTCGTCTCTGAAAGGCAATGCGCACACCGTATGTTGTCCCATCTGTCCCTGGTGATGCTTGCAGATGGTTCTGAAAGCACTGCACAGAGCAGAGCTATGTTCTTGATACCATAAAAACAGTGGGTTTGTTTCTGCTGGGATACAGTGAGGTCGGGGGAAACCATTTCTTGAGGATCTCAGCCAAAACTTGTTGCTGAGCTTGGTTCCCCAAGCTGGGATGCCAGCAAACAGCATCTGTTGTTGAAAGAGCCACAGACCGATCATTCAAATGTGACAGTGTTGACAACCGAGGGCTTGGAGACGTCTCTGTTTTTAGGCAGAGGAGACATCTGCTAGTCAGCCACTTCTTCCTTCCCCCATGCAAAGGTCTTTGGGATGGCCTGTTCACAGGGGAAGAGCAGAACACAGCCTGGAAGAGGTAAGACAGCTGGTGGTCAGACAGTGGCTGTGGCCAAGGCAGGACTTCCTTGGGTTGCCACCCACCCCTGCACAGCTCTGCTTGGCCTTGTTTGGGACGCATCTTTTATTCAGAGGTTGGTGCATAAAACCAGTCAAAACGTTCACAGCAAAAGGCGAGTGTTGGATGATGAACAAAGTCCTAATTCTGTCTTTTGGTAGCGAGTATTTTCACTTTCTTCAGGCTTTCCACCATTTTCAGTATTGATGTGAGCACAGGAATGGAGCAGGTTTGCATGTGTATTTGGAAATGCTGTTGTTTACCTCTAACCTTTAACGCTGCTTCTATCTGTGTCTGCTGCTGGGTGATTTCAGCCCACAGAGTATCATAAATACATAGTTGATTGATATTTAAAATGAAGAGGAAAAAAAAACACAGGAAGCAAAGATACTGTGTTGAAATGCTCTGTTGAGTAAGAAGAAATTCCTGGTGTTTTCTGTTATTCAAAAGTATTTGCAGTAAAATCAAAGTAAATGTCAAGCAGTATCATACATAGATACACTCTCAGCCTTCCCAATGTAGTTTCAAAGTCTGATGATTCCTAAAGGAGGATTAAATACACAATGACATTATCCTCGTGAACTGGGTGCTGAACTTGTGCAGATTCAGGTGCGTTCGGGCTCTGGCAGCAGGATCGCAGCAAGTGCTGGGGTTGTGTCCGAACCCTCCAGACTGGACAGGGTCTGGGAAGGGGCAGCTGGGGATTTGTGACCAGAAGCTTCTACATGTAAGAAAAAGTTTCTACGGTTTACTTACGGTTTGAAAAGAGATAAGCTTATGGCCTCAAGATACGCTTAATGGCCTCAAGTTGTGCCAGGGGAGGTTCAGATTGGATATTGTAAAAAAATTCTTCCCAGAAAGGGCTGTGGGGCATGGGAACAGGCTGCCCAGGGCAGTGCTGGAGTCACCATCCCTGGAGGGGTTTAAAAGACATTTAGACGAGGTTCTTAGGGACATGGATTAGTGCCAGAGCTAGGGTATGGCTGGACTTGATCCTGAGGGTTTCTTCCACCCAAAATGATTCTGTGATCTGGGGGGATGCTGAGTGCCCTGTGCTTCTCAGAGTCACTTAGCACCTCCCAGGGTTTGGCCCTGCTTGTGTGTGTGTGAGAAGCTGCGTCCACTTGCAGCACAGCTCATGAGAGGGAGGGTTGTAGTTCTTTGTGAGTCAGTGAGTCAGAATTAGATGGACAAATCCACCTCCACCCTTCCTTCTCTGAAAGCATCAGAGCATTGGGCATCTCACGCAGAATCCCAGAATGTCAGGGTTGGAAGGGACCTGGAAAGCTCATCCAGTGCAATCCCCCCATGGAGCAGGAACACCCAGCTGAGGTTCCACAGGAAGGGGTCCAGGGGGTTTGAATGTCTGCAGAGAAGGAGACTCCACAACCTCCCTGGGCAGCCTGGGCCAGGCTCTGCCACCCTCACTGAGAAGAAGTTTCTTCTCAAATTTAAGTGAAACCTCCTGTGTTCCAGTTTGAACCCATTCCCCCTTGTCCTGTCACTGGTTGTCACCGAGGAGAGCCTGGCTCCATTCTCCTGACACTCCCCCTTTAGATATCTGTAAACATGAATGAGTCCCCCCTCAGTCTCCTCTTCTCCAGCTCCAGAGCCCCAGCTCCCTCAGCCTTTCCTCACACGGGAGATGCTCCACTCCCTCCAGCATCTTGGTGGCTGCGCTGGACTCTCTGCAGCAGTTCCCTGTCCTTCTGGAGCTGAGGGGCCACAACTGGTCACAATATTCCAGGTGTGGTCTCCCCAGGGCAGAGCAGAGGGGCAGGAGAACCTCTCTGACCTACTGACCACCCCCTTCTAACCCACCCCAGGTACCATTGGCTTCCTGGCCACAAGGGCCCAGTGCTGGCTCATGGTCACCCTGCTGTCCCCAGGACCCCCAGGTCCCTTTCCCTCATTTCTCATCTCCCCTATGGGAGTTTTTCTACCTCTTTGCTGTAATTGAGAGAGGCAGCTCCTGTCTGGGACTGCTTTGGGAGCTTCCCCTTTCTGTGGGGACGTCAATCCTAGGAGAATCTCACCTTCATTGGCGTGGGGCGCGCAGTGATGCAGTTGTGTGTTACGCAGTGGTCTGGAAGAAGTGCTGGTGACCTGCTCAGCTCCCAGCAGGCAGATGCTGATGTTGAGAGCCCACAGCATCTCCCTGTTGGCTTTGCAGACTCAGATGGAGGTGAACAGGAAAGAACTGAATTATTCTTTTCCTTCTGGAAGAGTGCTTTTGGTGAACATGGTTGTTCTATAGGAGGTCTGGGCTGTTTATCATAGGTCTTAGGCAGAAATAAAGATCTTTCTTCTCCATGAAAGAGAATTTAGGATATTTCACTAGCACAAAATCAGTTTCTAGTAGTGGAAAAACAGGAAAGTTCATAGTGAAGAAAACTCCACGTTGTGCTGAGAATAGGATGAGGTGGAGAAATGGCTACAGACTTCTCATCACTACATGTAGGGAAATTTGGGGTAGGAGTCATGAGGTGTTTCAATGTTTTCTATGCTTTTGCTCTGTATGGAAGATTTCCCAATGGAGAAACATGATTTATTAAGGCATGTCTGTTTTCTAAATTACGTAGAAATAGGTGGAAGTATTACAAGAGACAGCAAGAGGCTTTTGTTGGCAGTATGTTGGCCACATTTGAGAAGATGTGGTGCTACCTAAATATCCAAGATATTTTGTTAACATGATTTTGCTTGTGACATGTATAGTGATCTTCATTCCGCTCGTCCTATCTCGGTTGCTTTATTTATACAACCCGTTTTGCAGGTGCAACGTCATCTTTCCAAACTCTTTGACAGCTTGGCCAGGATGAAATTCCAGCTGGACTCTGAGCAAAAGCCAACCAAGGTTGGCCTGGGAATGTACAGTAGAGAGGAGGAGTACGTCAGCTTCAGCGAGCCCTGGGACTGCAGTGGGCAGGTGAGAGGGAAGTCCTTGTCTATCAAAACTGTCCGGTGGAGTCTGCTCCCCTGCCCCTCGTGTGAGATCCCTTGCCAAGACGTCATAGAGCTTCACTGCTCTCCCCTGGTGCATGAGAAAAGCTGGAAGAGGTGGTGATTTAGTACCTCCTTACACCACAACCTTTCGTGTCACTCTGGATAGGTCCTCACTAAGGGGGGACGTGGATGTCGCAGTCCACTGTGAGAGAAAGAGCTGTGCCATTTTTCTGACTAGGTTTTTAATTTGATTTTTTCTAAGACCTTTTGAAGGTTGGTCTTAAAGCTTGCTACAAATATCCTCGGTGAGGGAGGGGATGCAGACTGAAAAGAGACTAAGCTATTCCATAGTACCTCTGCACGGGTGTGTTTGGCAGGAGAAGGCCTTTTACCTGTTTCTCAAGTCTTCATTATTTCATACCACGAGTGAAAGTATGAAATGTAAGAATCAAGCTACTGCTCAGCTTATCTATCCTGGTAGTTTCACCTTTCTGCATGGTCTATTACAGGAAGCTAAAGTACGTAATACTGGCTACTGAGCTCCCCAGCAATGGAGCTTGCTGCGTTCAGTCTGTCTTCTTGTTGAGGGCTTTGCCTGTGAAATATGAAATTCAGCAGGAATTGTGTTCCCAAGTTCGGCAGCATCTTTCTTCTGCTGCTGGCAGACTGCCCACATCCCACCAGGGATTCTGTCATGGCCTGGAGGTGGAACACACCTGACCAAATTATTCATTGACGGAGTTCATTTTGGTTCCTCCTGTAGCTAGAGTTCAAGAAAAAAATCTGTCTTCTGTTCTTGGTGTCTGGAAGTAGATGCTAATCCTACAGTACCAGAATTAGCCAAATCTACCCAGTCTGAAGGAGGCTGTGAGGTTTGGTTAACTCATAGAATGTCCTGAGCTGGAAGGGACCCACCAGGATCATGGAGTCCAAGTCCTGTCCCTGCAGTGACAACCCCACAGGTCACCCCATGTGTCTGAGGACGTTGTCCAGTCTCTCCTTGAACACTGTCAGGTTGGGGCTGTGACCCCTCCCTGGGAGCCTGTTCAGTGTCCAGCACCTCTGGGTGAAGAACCTTTCCCTCATGTCCAGTCTAAAGAGAACTGAGATGCTTGCCTCATTTCCTATCTTCACTAATTACCAAAGGCACTTAAGAAGAGCAAATGTGTTACTGGGATTTAATCTCTTTTCCAGGTTGAAGTCTGGCTCAGTCATGTACTAGACAGCATGAGGGCTACTGTGAGAGATGAGATGACAGAAGCCGTCATGGCTTATGAGGAAAAACCAAGGGAACAATGGCTCTTTGACTATCCTGCCCAGGTATCTGCCACTGCTTCTTATCACCACTCAGGCTGGCTCGTGGAAAGGTAGCTCTTGGGTTCCCCATCAGTCCTGCCCTTCCCTTCTTTCAGCAGCTGTGGACAGGCATGTTTCTGGCCTCCACCTTGCTATCCAGGAGAGAGGGAGGATGAGTTGTCCTTTATCCTGGCGGTCTCCTGATGGAGTTTTCAGGCTGAGCTCCATGCTCTGGTTGGGGCTCTTGGTTGGGTGACAGAGCCCAGGGGCTTGGGCAGTGCAGTCTGTACAGCCAGAGCAGTGAGAGGTGCAGCAGGAAGGCAAAGTGGTGAGGCCTGATAAGAGTGAAGAGCCCCTCAGATGCACCTCTGACAACCTCGTGGTCTCCAACTCTTCCTCCTCTGCTGTGTCAGGCATGTGAAAGGTGCTGATTTACTTATAACTAGCTGCTAAATGTGTCTATCACTGATATGGTGTTTTAAATGAATGTCATGGAGCAGATCCTTGTTGTACTGTCTGCTGTGACTACTGTATGAAAAAATACTTAATTTCATGTCACGGATGTTTCATCCTTGATCTCCCTGTGGATCCGACACTCTTGAACATAAGGAAGCTTTGGTATTTTCCCTGATACTGAACCAGCCTATTTCCCTAGGTGGCGCTTTGCTGCACCCAGATCTGGTGGACAACCGAGGTTGGGATTGCCTTTGCCAGGGTGGAGGAAGGCTACGAGAATGCGATGAAGGAATAGCACAAGAAGCAAGTGACCCAGCTGAACACCCTCGTTACCATGCTGATCGGGCAGCTCTCCAAGGGCGACAGACAGAAAATCATGACCATTTGCACCATCGACGTGCGTGCTCGGGATGTGGTGGCAAAGGTGATAGCACAGAAGGTTGGTGTTGGCAGTTCAGCACAGTTCTGTGGGTGCTGGAGAGGGGGCTTCAGGGGGCCCAACCACTGGCCATTCAGATCACTGCCGGTCTCAGTGGGAGACGTATGACTAAATTTATTTCTACAATGTTTGTAGTAAGTGTGCAGAAAGCCCCTGTAAGCCTGCAGAGCTGTGCTGTGTCATGGCCCTGCAACACCAACTTGTAGTTGCTGCAGATTCACACCAGGAGTGAGAGCGCGGCCCTGCGTCCTGGTGCCAAGACATGTGCTGGTGGATGATGGTGGTGTGTTGGGAGGCTGCTGGACTCAGTCTCAGTTTTGACTTTAGAAAGTAAGAAAAAGCATTCAAGCTTTGTTCTTTGTAGCGTCCTTTGTCTGGTGTGGGGCCACAGGGACTTATGTGGGACTCCCTTCTCCTGCAACACCTCTCCCACACTACTCCCCTGTCCCTGACACCATGCCAAGTGTTTAGCCTTGCAGGTGGGTGGGAAGATGCCCTGAATGTATTGGGTTGTGGCTCTTCCCTCATCTGTGTCATCTCAGAGGCAGCCAGGCTGCTCACAGGGTTTCTGTCTTCAAGGCTCAGCTGGGCTCAGTGGTGCCTCGGTCCAGCCTGGGGTGAAGTGATGCATCTGGACCTGCCTGCTGGTTGTGCAGAGAGCGCTGGCCATGCCTGTCTTTGTCCACCTGTCCCCAGTCTGTTTCCTTGGTGCTGTCTGCAACCTCTTCCTTGTCTAGATGGCCTCTGCTCCTTCTCTCACTCTGGTTGCGTTATGAGACCTTCTTCATGACTTGCTGCTTCTTAAATCTATTCAGGAGTCTTTTTGTAAGGCTCTTTCTCTTGGCCATTAATTTTTTCCTCTCCCACCAATGTGGTCACTAATTTGGTTCCTCCCCTTTACTGATGGGAGAGGGGGAGGTGACATTTCTCACCGCATTGCAAGGAGGCGGCCTTCCTCACCACACCTGCCTTGCAGTGAGGACCAGTCATCCCCCATGAAAATTTTATAGCAGTCGCTATTTTGGCCCCCGAGCTGCATGTGTCTGGCATCCCCGGCCTTCCTGTGATGGTGTTTGTGGGTGTGTTGCAGGTGGACAATGCCCAGGCCTTCATTTGGCTGTCACAGCTCCGGCACAGATGGTCAGATGAGGAACGGCACTGCTTTGCCAACATCTGTGACGCCCAGTTCCTGTACTCCTATGAATACCTTGGCAATACCCCTCGGCTTGTGATCACTCCGCTGACCGACAGGTAAGTCCCTGGGACACAATGTCATAGCTGGGCTTTGCCACACAGGTAGAGAGAGAGATGCCGACCAAAGATGGATTTAGTTCAGACACCTGTATCCCTCTTGTTCTGTCTCCATGTCCCAGCACTCCAGTGGTCGAGCTCTAACTCTTATCTGGTTTTTGGTGGTACCCTCTGGGGAATTTGTACATCAGATCCCTGGGTGGGATTCAGCTCACACATTAAAACACTTGTGGGTGTCTTCCTGTGCACAAGATGTCCACAGTCCATAAAGCTGGTGAGTCTAGAGAGCTTTCATCCCATCTTGAAGCAGACATCTACCTGGTTGCCTCAGTGGGGACACCTAGGGTTACTTGAGATACTCTGTGTTGTCCCACCTGGCTTCCAGCTGCCAATCCAGAAGTGTAAAAGTCTCCTATGGACCCCTTGTCATATCTCTCCACCCTATGTGACATTTCAGCAACCAAGAGCATCTCAGGTGGCTCTAGTCACCTGTGTTAGTCAGCTGCGTCAAGCCCCCAGGTATCATCAGGTTTTGTTGGCTATATTGACTACACCTCTGTGGCTTATACAGGTAGTATAGATACTCACATGTGGACACCAGCCCAGTGTCCATCATCAACATGATGGAGAAACTTTGGGACTTGCTGCAGCTTTGAGTTGGGTTCACTCATAGGCCACCTGAGCAGGTTTCTGTCAGTGACAGGTCTTCCAGAAAAGCTGTCCTTTTCTCATACTGCCTGAGATGTGCCCAATATCCATGAGTTGTATGAGGATCCAGAGAGAACACAAGCTGGACATGAAGAGGTTTGGGCAGACCTTGGTGGAAGATGAGTATCTCTTGGAGAAAACAGAGCTGAGCAGAGGTGGTAATTAATGCCAAGAAGGCTTTCAGCTCAGACATGACCCCTGCTCACGTACAGCTTTTCAGAGGAGAGGCTCTGCTGAGTGCAATGCTCTAGTGCTATTGCCCTGCAGCCCACAGTTGACCTATTGGACATATTTCCTTTTTTCATTCATCATTCACTGTGACAGATGTTACATCACCCTGACCCAGTCACTGCACCTGACCATGAGCGGAGCACCTGCAGGCCCTGCGGGCACTGGCAAGACGGAGACTACGAAAGATTTGGGGCGAGCCCTGGGCATCATGGTGTACGTGTTTAACTGCTCCGAGCAGATGGACTACAAGGTATGGCTCCCACCTCGGCTGCAGTGCGGTCACATGGGGCTGGGGATGCTCAGGGCCCGAGCAAACCTGAAGGATGAGAGTAATCCAATGGTACCTGGGGTGCATTAGGAGAGGTATGACCAGCAGGTCAAGGGAGGTTGTTCCTTCCGCTCTGCTCTGCCCTGGTGATGCCACATCTGGAGTTGTGTCCAGTTCTGGGCTCCCCAGTTTAAGAAGGAATAACTGCACAGAGTCCAGCAGTGGGCTACAAAGATGCTGAGGGGTCTGGAGCTTCTTTCTTGTGAGGAGAGACTGAGAGAGCTGGAGCTGTTGAGCTGGAGAAGAGAAGCTGAGAGGGATCTGATCAATGGGATCAATATCTCAGGGTGGCTGTCAGAGGATGGACCAGACTCTGTTCAGTGGTGCCCAACGCCAGGGTGAGGGGCAACGGGCACAGACTGAAACACAGGAGGCTCCATCTGAACATGAGCAGAAACTTGTTTGCTGGGAGGTGCCAGAGCCTGGCCCAGGCTGCCCAGAGCGGGTGTGGAGTCTCCTTCTCTGAGACATTGAAACCCGCCTGGACCCACCTGTGTGATCTGCTCTGTGACCCTGCGTGAGCAGGGCTTGGACTGGGGGATCTGCAGAGGTCCCTTCAGCCCCACCAGGCTGGGATTCTGTGATCACCTCTCTCCAAATCCCTGCTACACTCCTTTAAGCTGAATGCCTTTTCCTTCTCCTCCCGTTCCTTCTCTAAGATTTGCACAAGGTTCTTCAGGAGGCAGAGACCCGAACTATCTTCTCTGCCTCATTATGCATTTCCCTTCCTTTCTGGAGTTAGATTTCATGTGTAATTCTTCAAAAATGTTGGTCTGTTCAGTTGAGACCAAGGCTGTGCTGATAGTTGGACCCTGGTCGTTTCTTCTCGGCGTGCTCGCGACCTGGCAGCCCCTGGCACGGGGAGGGACCTGTCCTGGTTTTCTCAGGATCCTCTCCCAGAATAAACCCAAAACATAGTGAACCTTCAGCCGCTACAGAGCACTGAATCATTAGGCTGAGTCTTGCTCTCTGCCAGTCTGGCACGGTACAGTGATTTTGGTAGCCTCGGATCATATTTCATTTAGCTTATGGGCTCTCCCAGGAAACGGGACCATCAGTAATTCAGCACAAGTGACCTTTAAATGAAACTGGTGCACAGATATATCGAGAAAGTGCAATTAGCAGATAAAGTGGCAAGCTGCGCAGAGCTATAAATATTATAATTGAGTTGTGCCTGCTGTTTCCATGCACTTTTCTAAATACCCACAATAGACTGTAAATTGCTATAAATAAACAGGCTGGGAAATCAAATCAATTTTTTGCTGGAGTTGATTCCATTTATGATTTCACTCTTGTAATCTTTGTTTTTGTTTTGTTTTTCCAGTCTTGTGGGAATATTTACAAAGGCCTTTCCCAGACGGGAGCCTGGGGCTGTTTTGATGAATTTAACAGGATCTCAGTTGAGGTCCTTTCTGTGGTTGCTGTACAGGTGAGTGGAGAAACACTCATAAATAAATACAAACAGAGCAGAGCCATTCTGCAGTCTTTGGAGCAAGGGTAAAAATGGCAATTGCATATTGCCGGTTTCAGTTCTGTGTGTAGGCAGGTGTGGGATTAGATCTCAAGATTAATCACATGAATATCACAGCACTGCCAAGATGTCGCAGTTACGTGCTGCAAAGATATTTGTCACTTTTCTTGCCCCAGTTACAGCATTTGTGCCAAGACAATTCTTTGTAGCATCTTTTCCCAGACCACTACGCACCATGGCTCTGTACCTGTTCCTCCTCAGGAAAGCACTCGTGTCATTAATCTGCTGTGAGATAATTGCAGCACATCGTTTCAAGACAGAGAAGCTGCCTTGACTTGCGGCTGCTCAGTCTGCAATGTAGGGAATAATTTTCACAGAGGGGAAGAGGGGTGTTTGGGGCAGATCCGCTGGACTTCTGGGGGTTCCTTATCACCCCTGGTCAGGCACAGGTTGTGTGTCATACTCAGGAAATGGGAATACATTCAGGATTAATTTTCTTAACCTGTCTCCAAAACTATATGGCTGTGGATTTAGTTCTGGTGTCTGTAACGACAGCTCTGCCAAGTGGCTTTGGAAGGTATTCCTGGCCAACTGGCACCATTCCTTGGAGGAATGTGCGCAGCCCCGTGGTGCTCCCAAAAGCCAGTGTCAGCTGGTGACACTCGGGAGCTGGAATCTGGGGCAGATCTGCGGCCCTTGCTGACGCGCTTGCCCAGGGTACCCTGACACCGTGGGATTAAACCTGGGACAGAGCTATTGGAGCGGTGCCCAGCTGGGCATGGGTGTTTCCCCTGGCGAATGGTTTCTCATCTCCTCTGTAGTTTAGCTGCTCAGTGCATTGTGTTGGTGAGTCTCGTGTGAAGCGCAGCAGCATCCCTGGAGAAGGGCTGGAAGGGAGACTGGCCTCCCCATCGTGCCAGAAAGTCCTGTGCTCTCGTGCTTATATATATAATCTGTCACTTCGCGTCCTCCTTCCCCTCCTCTTACCAGCCCATGAGGAAACCTGGCATTATTTTATACAGGGGAAGCCTTGGGGGGCTTCAGTGCAGAAAACTGAGGTGCCAAAGTGCCCAAGTTCTTCAGGATCCAACTGTCAGCTGAGTGCGTGTTTTAGGATCCTAATATCTGATTGAGGTGCTGAATTGTTCCTGGACTCCCTTTTGGGCTCAGTGTTATAGAAAGATATAAAGCTCAGAAGTTTCTACACTTCTGTAAATGTTTCGGTCAAAGACATTGTTCTTAACCCCTCCATGAACTCCTCATTCTTCTCATCTGTTTCACTCATAATTGGTACCTTATGTGGCATCCCAGAGAAGCCCCAGGCAGGTACAAGAGTTTATGTATCATTCCCTCTCAATTTCTCTTCCGTCAGGTCCTAGTTTAAAGTTGTCATTGAAAAAAAGTCTTTGAGGATCTTGAAATAAAAAGGGAAGCTGAACAAAAGAAGCCCAGGAATGACTCAACTGCTAATGGTTCCCTCGCTCCTGGCTGGAGCGTGGCAGCTGAAGAAAGCGGCACGGCCGTCATTCCATCATGGTGTCTCCTGGCTGCTATTAGGAGTGTTACCATGGCGATGTTTAATTGGCTGTCTTACTCATGCAGCTGATGTCGATATGGTTCCTTACAGGGAAAAATTCGATTAATTGCTTTACTTTGAGATGGCAAACAGTAGTGAGGTTAGAGCGGTGAATAGAGAGAGATTTGCCCCTCGCTGAGGTGCTGTTTGCAGAGAGGTGAACTCTTCGGAAGGAGAGGAATGAGCAGAACAAAGCTGCAATCAGGCAAATATAAAAAACAATATAATATTAGTGAGTGAAGGTGTTAGGAGAGGTTTTACAGCTTCTGCCTTCTGGTTTTGGTTTTAAATCAAACATCTGATGTCCCAAAATCTTTAAAAGTGATATCAAGTGGTCAGTTTACAACTGAGCTGAGGCCAAGCTTATTGGGAGGTGCTACCCCTTCTCTGGGCCTGGTCAGGGAACGGAGCAGGCACAGGAGGGTTTTGGGATGTCCTGAAGAGCAACGCTGTGTGGGGAGAGGTGAGATGGGTAAAGGGAATAATGGGCCCATATTGTGATAGACTTTGGGGAGTGCGTTTGGGTGTTGGCTGTGTTGTGGATACCTGTACTGCCCTGTGTCTCTCTCACACATCAGACCTCTGCTGGGCTGGCTGGTTCAGAGATGGTGGAGCCTCTGGTGGTGTTTTTGCTGTGAGATGTGCTGAGCAGTGTCCCACAGGTGATGTCAAAAGCCAAGGTGAATGCAGGCAGTGCTGGGGACATTTCCCGCTCCTGAGTTGCTCTTCCTGACCCACGTTCATCATTGTCTCATGGAGCAAAGGTGTGAAGTCTTGCAACTCCTTTGCATTTTGACTTTCCACTCTCTTCAGCTCTTTTTTCTGCTTTGCCAGAGTTTGACTGAGATGGGAAATTGATATTGCCATGCTGATGTACTCCAAACAGTGTATAAAGCTTTATGCTGCCGGTAAAAAATAAAACAGTGATTAGCCCCATTTGTCACGAGGCCAAGAGTAACGAAGGAAGCACCGTTGTCTGATGTGTTTTTCATAAGTGAACGCTGATACTATAGTACTGTCTTGATTTCTAGGTGAAGAGCGTGCAGGATGCAATACGGGAGAAGAAGAAATCCTTCCATTTTCTTGGAGAAGACATCAACTTAGTACCATCAGTAGGCATTTTCATCACCATGAACCCTGGTTACGCAGGGCGAACAGAGCTACCTGAGAATTTAAAAGCTCTCTTCAGGTGAGTCCAGGTCAGGGTTTGTGACCTGGCAGAAACTGTCTTTTGGGACATCCAGGCTCGACCTCATGTCCTTGGGGAATTCACTTGCACAGGGCATTCGCAGGTAGTTTAAGCCTTGCACAACAGGCCTGGGTCTGGGCACGCACAGGCAGGGCAAAGGAGCTCTGTCCCTTGTCGTGGGGAAGGCAGAGGGTGACCTGGCTCATAAAAGAAGGCCTAGAAGATGAAGCTGCAAATGCGCTGCCTGTAAGACCTGTACTCAAGAAATACTTGTTCTGCAATGCCTCCTCACCTGTCATTTTAGGCCGTGTGCGATGGTTGTGCCAGACTTTGAGCTGATCTGTGAAATTATGTTGGTGGCTGAGGGATTCATCGAGGCCCGGGTGTTAGCCAGGAAGTTCATTACTCTCTACCAACTCTGCAAAGAGCTCCTGTCCAAGCAGGTGAGCCTGGTTCTGTGGCTGAGTGGTATGATGAATCTCCAAAATCAGCAGAAACATGGCACTGTGCTGCTCAGCTCCATGGCTAACGTTTCACAGCTTTTATTTAATGGCTGCATTTGCACTGGCTGCTGGGGGAGGAGAGGGTTGGTGATCATCGGAGCAATAAAATTTTCAGACTGCTTTACTGGAGCATCTGCAGGGACAAAAGCATTTGACCAGCTGCATTAATGGGAGACCTTTCAGTGAGTTTAAATGGCACCATGTTTGGGGTAGTATTCAGTGACCTTTTGCTTTCCAGTCTCTTCCTATTGATTCTCCTGCCTGCAAAGGGTTTATGGTGTCCCTCTCTGAGTTCAGCCTTAGGCTGGTTCCAGGTCTTGTTAGAGTTACTGTCAGTGCAAAGCAAATCAGATTTTTCCTTGTCATTATTTGTGTAGATCGAAGCTGGGTCCAGAGGAGACCTGAATCAGGATTCCTGATGATACAAACCTGATCTTGGCTGTGCCAGCATGAGGCTGGGTGGGATATGCTCTGTCGCAGAAACTTGGTGCTGTGCCTTGAGGGGCCTGGTGGAAGCCATGGCCTCCCACACAGAGCAGTCAGCTGTCGAGCTGTGCTCTGGAGGGTGTTAACAGGACAGAAATATGAACAGTTGTTTGTTGGCTTGAGAGTTCTTCTCATGCCGTTTTGTGGTACTTTTTCAGCAATGTCTTTACTGACCCCTTATTCCTGGACCTCCTCTGAGACCAAACAGGCTTGTCATCTTGTGATGGGCAGGGTGGAGAAACTTGGGTCTTTGGGGCCTCATAATGGACTAACAAGCCTTTCACCTTGGTGGCTCCTGCAGATGCAGGGGGCTGGCTGGCCTTGCTATAGGTGCTTTATGATTTAGGTGAAACAAATTGCTTTGGTCTCTGGAGTGCAAATCCTGCTGCTGTCTTACTGCCAACTGTGAGCCCATGTGATGGTCTGAACAGCTGAATTATTTGACTCTTTAATACTGTCCCTGACGGGAATCTCACCTACTGAGATGGAAACCAGGTCACTCAGGCTGGAGAAGGTCTCTGGCCACAATGCAAATAACAGATTTAGATGTATTTTCATTGCTTACTAGTCTGGCAGTTTGGGAATGGTGGTTCTTCACCCTACATGGTGCTGTCTAAGCATAAACTCATGCCTCTTTTTTTTTCTTCCTCTGGTGTAGGATCACTACGACTGGGGCTTGCGTGCCATTAAGTCAGTGCTGGTTGTTGCTGGCTCCCTCAAGCGAGATGACCCAGAGCGACCCGAAGACCAGGTTCTGATGCGCTCTCTTCGTGACTTCAACATCCCCAAGATTGTGACGGATGATGTGCCGGTGTTTATGGGGCTGATTGGGGATCTGTTCCCTGCACTGGATGTGCCTCGGAAGCGTGACCTGAATTTTGAGTCGTTTGTGAGGCAGGCTGTGCTGGACCTCCGGCTGCAGGCTGAGGACAACTTTGTGCTCAAAGTAAGACCAAGAGATCTTCTGCTACACCCACGTCGCCATCAAATCATTTGGGTTTTCTCAAACAGCTTTGCTTCTACAAAGAGAGCTCTGCACAGCATTGTCCTTGCAGGCAGATCTCGCTGGAGGGCAGTCAGCTGTGCTGGGTCTGAGGCAGCTGCACCTGCTCCTGAAGTCAGCACTGGATCAGTCTCTGGGCTTCCAAAGGGGCCAACTTTTGTAGGCTCATGAAAGTGTAGCCCCTGGAGAGCAGGGCCTCATCAGGTGGTGGTTGTCAAGTATAAACAGCGCTGAAAGTTTATCTGCAGGCTGAGGATTTCACCCATTGTGATTAGAGTGGCTGGACCAAACTCAATTGTCAAATCTGCTTGTGTCTCAGGGTCACGTCTTTCTAAAGAGGTGGCCCAGTGGGACCTATTTTATAGACCTGAACTTCAGTTTGGCATCTTTGTCTAAAATTTGGGAGTGTTTTTCTCAGGTGGTGCAGCTGGAGGAGTTGCTGACGGTCCGGCACTCTGTCTTCGTGGTGGGTAACGCGGGCACGGGCAAGTCTCAGGTGATGAGATCCCTGAACAGGACTTACCAGATAATGAAGCGACGTCCTGTCTGGACAGACCTCAACCCCAAGGCAGTCACCAATGATGAGCTCTTTGGCATCATTAACCCAGCAACAAGAGAATGGAAAGACGGTAAATGTCATTTCATGTCTGAAATATGTAGATAAAGACGGGTATTTTTAATGACTTTCCCGAGCAGCAGCAGGGTGACTGGTTCTTCATGTGCAGGTCTGAGAGCCCAGGTGCTTGTCTGCTGCCTACAGCCACATGACAGTTTGTTGTTGAAAGGATACACAGGATGTTTTAGCTCTTTGATCTTCACATGGGAAATATAGCATAAGCCTACTTGATCCTATTGCCCTAAGAATAATTTTAATGCCCATTAATACCAACACTTACCAGTTCCTAAGTGGGGCAGGCAGTTTTTGGGAGTTGGCTGGACCAGTGATGGAAGAGATGTCCCTCCTGCACTGTGGTGTGCGCTGGGACCCCAAAAAATGTCCCATCCCCAGGTTTTCATTGCTGATAGCACGCACAGCAGCCTTAACGTCAGTTTTTCCACTCAGTATGGCTGCCCGATCTCTGTAGCACACCAGCGTTTGCCAAGCTGTTGATCCTGCTTACTCCTGAGGAACATTTCAAACTTGCTGGAAGATTACAGAAAATCTGGAGTGGAAATGTTGGGTTGTGACTGATACATAAAGGCAGCTTCGATTTACGTGTGCGGCGGGTTTGGGAGGTGTGGGGGAGGTGAGGGAAGACATTACCATGAATCATCCACAGCAGCAGATGAGCTGCCACCCACCTCCCCTGGCCCCGCCATGGACCCTTCCCGACCCCCTGCTTTGCTCCAATGCCAGGTTAATTTCTTTCTAATTGTAATTAGGGAGCCTAAATCAAAGTGGCAGAGGGACGTGCAGGGTACAGCCTGAACTGTGCAGACTGGCTGCAGCAGTGGCTGCAGATCGAGGGCAGCGGTGACACCGAACAGCAGGAGGGACATTTTACAGGTGACTGTCCAGTGGTTTCTGGCCTGCGATGGTTTAAATGAAATAGTGGCACTCCTCCCTGAGCTTTCAAGGCAGATATTTTCTGCAGTAACCATTCCTGAAAATGTTGTTTTATGTTGTCAAAGACCAGCAAGGCAATCTTCACCACAGCCTAGCAAGAGGTGACCTGTTCCCTTACAGATCAGCCCCTGCTTTTCCGCTCCCCAGTTTTATCCTGTCACATTATCAGAAGTTGAAAAGGTCCTACAGGTTAGGTGGTAAAAGGTCCCATATGGGAATCCCAAAAGTGTTCTTTGCAGAACAAAACTCTTCTTTTAAACCCCAAGAGAGCCGTGTGCTGTGGATGCACAAGGTCAGGACAGAGGCGCTTTCCTCTCCCCGCTGCCGCGGTGTATCCGAGGGAAGCCCTGATGCCCTGAGACAGCAACTGTTTCTGATGCTAATAATGTCGGAGTGGTTCCCAAGGCGTGTGTCCAACACGTAAGGAACTGGCTGGAGGCAGAGGCGCTGAAGCGTTATTTTTGTTGACCCAGTCTCGGGATCACACACCTGTTCCAGGTGAGCCGTTCTGCATTTGCTGAGCACAAGCTTTGTCTTCAGTCAGATGGTGCCACTAGCTGTTCCTGATCTGGATCACAAAGAAATAGCTTGTCCTGGAGAAAAAAAGAAAAAAAAAAAGAGTTCTTGTCACAATTCACTGGAAGAGAGGCTTTTTTTTAATGTTTGCCTGATGTTTTTTCATGAAGACCAGCGTCTCCCGAGGTATTTTCACATGTAGAGGAGAGCAATAGTTTTGTGGAGTTTTCATTTGCTCTGCAGTGCTGCTGCTCTATTCCCAGCCTTCGTGGTCTTCTTAACATTCATTATTTACTCCCCTTGAGACTCTGTATCCTCTCTCTCCTTGATTTTACCAACATTTTGTTCTGTCATTCAATGTCATTCTGTGCTTGTTCTCCCCTCAGTCTCACTAAAGCCATGACCCAGCGTTTAATGCATCTTGATTGCCCTGATACACTTTGAGCCACAAAAAAATATTTATAAGGATTTCCTAGGCATATTCAGGTGGTTTTCTCTGCATTGTATAACTCATGCCGCCTTTTGCCTTTGAGTAGCTACTCTACATTTTTCTTATCCCTTATGATTCTCGGTGGGAATGAAGCTCGTGCGTAGGTCTGCAATCATTTTCAGTAGTGATAACTGAGAACCCTTTTTTCACTTTAAAGCAAACTAGAACCGTATTGTGATATAGTAATATTTACGTATAGGCACATAGAGTTGTGCATGTTTGAGAGGAAAGCATTAATTAGAGTAATTTTTACTGTGTTGCTGGAGAAAACCGTTAGAGCAGGTGTCAAGTTCAGTGTTCATCACCATCTTCCTGTCACCCTCCCAGGCCTGTTTTCATCAGTCATGCGAGAGCTGGCCAACATCACGCATGACGGTCCCAAGTGGATGGTACTAGATGGAGATATTGATCCAATGTGGATTGAGTCTCTTAATACTGTGATGGATGATAATAAGGTAATGAATATAAGTTAAAGAAGGAGATATTCTTTGACTGCATGGCATGGTTCAGCCTAAAAATGCAGATGCTGAAATAACACCTCCTAGAATAATGCGGTTGTGTTTCTTCAGATACACCAAACAATATCACATATAGAAAATGGTGCATGAGGGGAAATAGCTCAAATCATGGTTTCATTGTAATTTCCCTTCCTGGAACTGGGCTCATGGATAATCACAGATGTCCTGATTGTAACTCCAGGCCCTTCAAAAATAGGGTGGGGTCATAATTCCACACCTTTTTCCGCCGCTCGAAGGGAGTGCTGTTCCTTTGAGTCATGGAAGACAGTTCTACTACCTGCTGGAAATCAGCTGCATTCCCTCAAGGAACTGTGCTGGCAGCAACCAAGCTTTTTAGTGCAAAGTGCTGAATGCTTTTCATTCCTGTTCCTGGGGAAGATGTCATTCTGTCTGTCTGTCTGCCCAATGCAGGTGCTGACCCTGGCGAGCAATGAGAGAATCCCTCTGAACCCAACGATGCGGTTGGTGTTTGAGATCAGCCACCTGCGCACAGCCACCCCAGCAACCGTGTCCCGAGCGGGTGAGTCCTGGCCTGAGCTCCGCACTGGGATTTGCCGTGAACCCAGGAGGATCTCGTGCCATTAACCAGTCTTCTGTTGGCCAACTTGACTCCTGTTGCAAGTACCCAACCTGAGATCACAGCGGCCGTGGGTGGACAGGGCAGGTTTCTGACAGACAAACTGAGGATCCTGACCCCAAATGCACATGTGGAGCTGTCATCATCCTGGAGATTTACCCAGAGCACTCTGACTGTTGGTGGGTGATCATGGCTTCAGCGTTGCTGAGTGCTCCTGTTGTGCAAAGCCCTTTGGATGGACTTTATGAGGAGAAGGACAGTATCTGTCTCAAAGAGTTCTTGATCTTCTGAAGAAGTGCATGAAGTATGGGAGAAGGGAATGGAGGTGTCCCCTAGTTTTACACATGGGGAAATGGGGCCCAGAGCAATGAAACTGCTCAGACAAGACAATGTTCTGAATTTAGGGCAAGGTCATGAAAAGCGCCGTGGTTTCAAGGGTGAAGTTTCTTCACTGTTCATGTTTCTACTCTGCAGTGGGGCAGGAAAAGGGGGCAGGTAATGGGACGTCCCGTCATATTTGATAGGGTTTTAGTTGTGTGAAAGTACCTGGTAAACTCTGCTGGAAGAAAGGAACAGTTTCTGCTATGTCTTTACTATATGTTCTCTCTTACCCTGGGCCTAAAGGGATCCTGTACATCAACCCGTCGGATCTGGGCTGGAATCCTCCAGTGAGCAGCTGGATCGACAGGCGAGAGATCCAGTCCGAAAGAGCCAACCTGACCATTTTGTTTGATAAGTACCTGCCCATTTGCCTGGACACCCTCAGAACAAGGTACCATCTGATGAGTGATTGTGTCACCCGTGGTGAGGGCATGGGGACACCTGCCACTGTCCAGCCCAGCTGTGCTGCGCTGGGTTGTGCTGCACATGATCCTCCTTGCCCCTGGAAGCCCTGAGCATCATTGGCTTAAGCTCAGAGAACCAGCAGGGCGAGGTGGGCAAAGTGACGCTCCTGCCTGTATCGTGTTGGTCAGATCTGGTTTTCATCTGATTTTGATTTGATTTTTATTGTATTTCCTGTATCAACTCTCTATCTCTTGGAAAATAATTCCGGCAGATCCCAAAGAGAAAGCTTTTCAGCCTCCTGATGTGTCAGGCTAGACCTGAGCCCACTCCACAAGTTATTTTTCATTAAGAACTTGGGTATTTGGAAGGGTCCTAGTGCTTCTTGGCTTGATTTGGCTTTAAAGCAGTGTCCACAGGGAAGTCATGTGGTTCTTGCTTATCATCATGTGAAACCATTCTCTTTCTCATACTGTGGTGAGGACTGGCCAAAGTAGAGTCCCAGAAAACTTAAGGGAGCATCTCCCATCCTCTACTTGCTTCCTATAGTTGCACTTTCCTTTAAAAACAAAAGAAAAATCAGTGAGCATGGGAGATGTCAGCCAAAAGGGGGATGTGTCAGAAGGGTCTGGAATCAGGACTTAAACATTGTGCTAGGGAACTTCTCTCTGTGGGACCAAGTTGGTTTTGACTGTTGGTAGCAAAGTCAATCGGACGTTTCCCATTCTGTTTGCTGAACATTGTCTCAGAGCGTGAAATCCACGGGATTAGCTGCAGGCAACCCTGAGCTGAGTGTTTTGGTAGCTTGCTTAATTCAGAAATCGTAGAACCAACCTTTCAAATAGCTATAGTTACTTTATGGAGGACTTCAGTGCAGCTACAATATTAGTTTGGAATTCTGTAAGTGTAGCTTAAATGAATGTAAAATGGCAAGATGAAAGGGTTTATTTTATTACTCCTCTATTTGACCGCTTTTGAACTCATCGTGCTCGCAGGAAATCATTGCCTTTAGCAAGTCTTCCATTCTGCTTCTTTCAAGAAGATCAAAGTTTTAAAATGCTTGAAACTTCTGATTATTGTTATTACTTGTATATGTGCCGGTGCCAGCGGGTCTGAGTGTGAGAATGGGTGTTCTCTTTATTGTACCTGGGAATAGGACACGTACCGCTGACAAGCAGAATGCCAGTATTCTGAAAGAGCATTTCTAGTCTTCCTGGGTTGTGATGGACGTATTGCTTTCTAATTTCCATCCCTTAGATTTAAGAAGATTATTCCCATTCCTGAACAGAGTATGGTTCAGATGTTGTGCTACCTCCTTGAATGTCTCCTGGCAGAGGAGAACACACCTCCTGACTGTCCCAAGGAGCTTTATGAACTTTACTTTGTCTTTGCTGCCGTCTGGGCCTTTGGTGGATCAATGTTTCGAGATCAGGTAAGACGGAAGATGCCTCTTCAGCATCTTTCACACAGTTTGTTTGTGTGGTTTTGTGTTGTTTTGATTTCTTCATACTTTCTGAAACATAGTGCTATGCCAGTAATGCTGTTTTCCTGGGGCTCTCATATAGGTGATAATAAACTAGAAACACTACAATTCCTTTTACGAAAGGCCTCGTTATCCAGGGTGTAACACCACCGGAGAACAGCTGAGGGGTCAGTGGTAAAGGTGGAGGGATGTTTGCTTATGCAGATGCATTTCACTGGGGAGAAACATAAGGTTAACTTATAGAAGCCTGTGGATGTGCATAATGTGATCAAATTAAGACTGATTTATCAGATGGATGTATCAGTGGAGCAGTCTTTCAGCCTTCTGACTGCACAGGTAGACGTGCTACATAACACAAACCAGCCGGTGTTTTGTCACCAGGGCAGAGCAGAGCCGGAGGAACAACCTCCCTTGGCCTGCTGGTCATACTTTTCCTAACGCACCCCAGGTGCCATTGACTTTCGTGGCCACAGGGGCACACCTACTCTTGGGTGGTTGCATCCCCTAGTCAGAGGACGCCTTATCCTCAGATCTAAAGTGTGCAGTCCTGATGTCTGGGTCTGCCCACACTGCACTGCTGTCAAGGGCTTGGAGATCCACGTCTGATCTCCGCTGGGCTTGTGTCAAACTCTGTGTTGTCTGGACTATGCGGGAGGTCTCTCCACGAATGTAACACCAGACACCCCTCCCCAGCTCGGGTGGAGGCACTGCCGTTCTTGATGGCTGCTCAAGTGCTCCCAGGGGTCTCTTTGTGTGTTTTCATGTACCTTAACGCCAGACCTAGAGTGTCTGCTGGTCTCTTCAGATTTGCTCCATGCCAAGGATCAGATGCTTCAGGAAGTGCTGAACAACACAGCTCAAGCTCAGCTGGGTGCTCACTTGGTGCCATCACACCTTGTGACCATTGAATGACCTGTGCGAGACCAGCTTCCTTGGTCCTTGTGGAGCCTCCATTTCCCATGTGCCAGCTGGGAAATACTCAGCCTTAGTGTTGCCAGTCTAGGATGACTTAAAGAAACAAAACAAAACACAATAAAGCCTGGGAAGCACTACTTGTCTTTGCTTCAGCAGTACAAGCGCAAGTATGCTGGTGTGCGGTGCTGTGGCAGCTGGCCGCTGTGTTCCCCATGCCGCACAGTCAGTCTCGGGTGCATCAGGCCGGGCTCCTGCCTGCGGTAGTGGCTCTGGGTGGGCTGCAGGAGCAGCTGCAGGCACAGCGACCCTCCGGGAGGCTCCGCCGGGAGCCTGGCTGTGCGTTACTGCCCGCGATGCTCTGTAAATGTCAGAGCTGAGAGTGCGAGGATACAGCAGTCCGAGCAATGGGGAGCCTGATGAAAAATGATCCAATATAAAATCTGTTTATTGCTTTCCACCGAAGGTGCCCTTCGCGCTGACCTTTCGCGGCCGAAATGTCAGGAGAAACAGTCTGGGAGGCTTCCCACTACTCGGTGCTTGTTGGTGGGTAGCGGGGCCCCTGTATAAAAACAGATGATAGATTTGCCATTTCCTGGCTCTGAAATTAGCGGTAATCCATATGGGGTTTTTATTAAGGAAGTGGTTTGAATTCCACACCGTTCTGGCAATAGAGCTGGGGCTGGAGTGGCTCCATTGAACCGCGGGGTCAGGGAGGGCGGGCAGCGCGGCACAGCGCGCTTGCAGGCGGTCTGGCTGTGCGGGGTAAGGGCACCCTTGTGGGAAAGCTTTTAGCAGCCACGCACGTCCCGCTCCACTGCGGGCTACTCTGCTGCCGCTGCTGAGGAGTTATAACAACAGGAGAACGGAGAATTACAGGGATTCTGCCTCTCTGAATAGCACGAGTCTGCAAAATCGTGGATACTATTAATGTGTTTTTCAAATCCACTGGTCTTTTGAGGGACTGTGGCTCAGGAGGCTTTATGGAGGACACTTGGTTCAGTTCAGCAACAAACCCAGGTTTCCTTATGGAGGCCGAGCAGCCTATGGACAATGTGTTGGTGACCCCACATTGTATGGCTATGGGGAGGAGAGACCCGCAGACACCCCAGGAACAAACTGTGCTGTTAAAACGGGCTAAATGATGCGTCCGGTATTTCACAAACATCTTTCTCACAGCAATTTTCCTCTCCTCCTCCCCTCCACCTCTCTCCAGTTCCCATTGTCCACATGGGAAGGTGTTTGGGCAGAATGGCTGGCCCAATGTCATACAGGAGACCTAGGGCAGAGGAGGGGACTAAGCACATTTTGTGAGTCCTGACCCAGCATCTAAAGCAAAACTGTCACCCCAGTTGAAAAAATTCAGATGCTCCAAAATCTCCATGTGTAGAAAGATACAATGGGGAAAAGCAAGGAAACGGGTGCTTTGAGGGGAATGTGGCAGCGCAGAATCACGGCGGGGTCAAAGGGGCAGCCCCTCGCTGCTGCTTTGGTACGCTGGTGTCTGCAGTCCTGCTTGTCTGAAACGTTGTGGCTTGAAAAGAAGCCAGAAGACAACAACTCACTCTGAATAGAGTGGTGTGATTGATGAGGAAAGGCTTTGGTATGCATGCTGTGACTGACCATGAGCACAGATGTAGACGGATGTTGTGTCCTTGTCTGTTGGAAGAAGTAGGCACCAAGAATCAATCAAGTGGTCTGTTTAGTCATAGGCACGTATTTCTCTTTTTCAAATTGATCCATCTATCTAGTCTCAGACATACCAAGAGTGATCAACACAGAGGATGAATTATTTAGATGAATAAATAGGACTGATGAGCAGAAATGAAGAAAATGAAAAATTAGGCTTAATAGCAGGAAAAATGATAAGAACTTTATGCTGTGGAATATATTTTAAGGACTAATCCCGCTCTGGTGGACTGGGATAGATAACATTCTCCATTACTAATTAATTGATCCAGATTAGTGTATTTTCTCCACTTTTTGTCTTATAGCTTGTGGACTACAGAGTGGAGTTCAGCAAGTGGTGGGTGGCAGAATTCAAGACTATCAAGTTTCCCTCTCAGGGCACAGTCTTTGACTTCTACATTGATCCAGAAACGAAGAAGTTTGAACCTTGGTCTAAACTTATTCCTCAGTTTGAATTTGATCCAGAAATGCCCTTACAGGTATGTGAACCTTGCACGTGTTTTGTCTGGGAAGAGCACATGCATTTTAGTGACTGTATGCAGGCATTTCAATTGAAGTCTCATTCGAGGTCAAGCACTTCATAATAAGAATGGCATTCCGTCCTGGTTTTGTTAAAAACAAGTTTCTCTTTTAGTGAATTTGCCTGTCAGGTAAAACCTTCATATCAGCTGCGTTTTCCTGGAGAACCAGATCCATGTTTTGGTAAACATAGCAATGGAATGTGAGGTTATTGATAAGGACAGATTCGCATCTCGCGAGAGGGGCAATGAGAAACAGGTGACCAAGAAACTGACAAACAGAGTATAACATCCCATTCACGTGAATACTTCATATAAAAGTGGGAGATCACGAGGATCTCGTCCATTTTGCTTATGGCCGAGATTAGGAGAGGACCTTGCTGGTCGTCCCTGCGAACTGAGGCCTCATGACAGACTGAATCCAGCTCCGGTTGGCTGCACAGTCCAGTCCAGGACTTCAGGTGCCAGCTCTGCAGTTGCTGGGGCTTTCAAGATTGGTTTTGTATATTTTGTATTATTTTCTCTATTCTTATTAGTAGCATTAGTAAAACATTTTTAATTTTTCCAATTCTCTTCTATCTATCCTTCTTTCCCTCCCAATCACCTGTCCTGAGTGGGAATGGGGGAGAGAGAGGGGCTGAAGGTGGGGGAGAGGGGGCTAACAACACATCTGCCATGGTTGTATTGTCACCCCACAATCAAAACCCTTGACACATTCTTTATGAAGTACAACTCAATTACCCATCTTTCTTTACTGTACTTTGACTGTGAAGACTCATCCTCCATCCATCTTCCAGAGCTGAGTGATGTACATGAGGCGCAGGCTCAGAGACACCTATGAGCCAGGGCTGGTGTGCCCAGGGTGCGGGATGGAGGTGCGTTTGGCCTGCAGAGAGAAGCAGGATGTGGGACAACGTAGTGACAAAGTCCCTGAGACACCATCTCGTCATTCTGCGTGGCTGAAAATAGGGTTGTTTATATGATTTGGACGAAAAATGAGAGTTGCTGCAGGTAGTGAATTGCGTTTGCCAGCTATGCCTTTCTTTCCTTTTAGAGGTGCCACAGTGAGCAGATGACTTGTAAAAATTGTTACCATTTTAGCAAAATGTGTGTTTGCGGGGAGATCCAGATGTTGCTCTCAGCATCCCGCTGTCATTGTTTCGTCTGTACAGATGGTTTGACTTGAATGGTTGGTAGCAGTGTATTGTTCCCTTCCTAGCGCCATCTAGAAACTCAGGTCACCGCACTCATTCCTGGCTCTCCCAGTTTGATGTCTCCTCAGAACATGGCAGTGGGGTGGTGCCACAGATGGGTACACTTACCTGCTCGTTTTGCCCCTCTCAGGCTTGCCTGGTGCCCACCACCGAGACGGTCCGTGTGCGGTACTTCATGGACAGGCTCCTGGAGCGCCGGCGCCCCGTGATGCTGGTGGGCAACGCCGGCACGGGGAAGTCTGTGCTGGTGGGGGACAAGCTCTGCTCGCTGGATACAGACGCCTATGTGGTGAAGAAGGTCCCGTTTAACTACTACGCCACCTCTGCCATGCTGCAAGGTAAGACAATGGCTGAGATGTGGGACTTCTGCCTGGCGGGTCACCAAATTCCTGGGGTGTCCGTCGGGGTTTGGAGCTGGGTGTGCACTGTGGGCACTGCACTGGCACCCACTGACTCTTAAACACCACTGTGAAACTCACTGGTCCGCAGACTCCTGGTTTTATGGAAAATGGCATTTCCCAACATGAGGGATTGAATTCTGAACACCACGACTCTGGTTCAGGGCTGTGCAAAGCACACACTTAAATCTGCTGCTGTTCTCTACAGCACACAGCTCGTACTTGACTTGAGGTGTGTCTTTAATACGCTTGAATTTAAGCCCGTGCTGAATAGAATGGGTTGCTTGGCTGGGATCTAAGCTGTCCTCAGAGTGCAATGATGGGAATTGCATCCCAGTTGTCAGTGAGGACAGTGCTAATGGGGATGTGCAGGTGCTGCTGGTTCCTGGGCTGTCCCCCGCATCCTGATGCAGCCCCGTGTGCTCCCACGGAGCGGGTGCCACATCCCACCGCCCCAGGGGACACGGCTGCTGACCCTGGGAGGCTCTGACCTGGGGAAGCCCATGAGAATATCTTTGATGAGGATTTTGGCACATCAGTGAAAGATGAAGTTTGAGACCAGGATAAGGTCAGTTCTGCTGTGTAGTCTTTTCACAGATGAAGAGAAAGAGGGAATTGTTGAAAAGTGACTCATTTTGGAATGGTATTTTCACTTTCAGTTGACCTAAAGAGAGAGGATAATTTTCTACATGTATTTATTAATCAGGAATGAAACAACCTTGCTTGTTTTGAGTTGAACAACAGCTGTGGGTCACTGTAAACCAAAATAACTTCCTTTATGGAGTTTGGTCAGACCCAAGTGTCCTGAAATCCCTTTACTCCCTCTACAGGACCAGCACCAGTGAGACCAAGGTTTTAACCTTCACCATGTGGGTTTTTCCTGGCCAGGTGGCCCTGGGGCGAACACACTCACGGCCATGAGCATCACAGCCCCTGTCTGTGCTCTGCTGGGCTCCCGACACTGCAGATGTTTTAAGGAAGGTGTCAGAGTTTAAAGTTGCCCTGTGGGACTGATCCACTCGCAGAGGTGACAGCACAGGCTCAGCCCACACTGTGTCACCTGGGGCTGTGTCGTGGAGTCACGGCAGCTTTCTGGGGCAGGTCTGAAGGGTTTTGGGTCTTGCTAGTGTGTGATGGCTGCAGTCTCCCTCCTCCCTCCCAGGTGCCCCTTTGCTTTTTTCCCTGTGTTGGGGTCTCTGCAAAATGCCCTTGAGCTGCTAAATGGGCTGAGCTGTCTGTCTGTCTGTCTGTCTGTCTGTCTCTCTGTCCAGCTGCCTGGGTGGGGGACAAAGATGCTGAGGGACCTAGAGATTCTTTCTTATGGGGAGAGACTGAGAGCTCTGGGGCTGTTGAGCTGGAGAAGAGAAGCTGAGAGGGATCTGATCAATGGGATCAATATCTCAGGGTGGCTGTCAGAGGATGGACCAGACTCTGTTCAGTGGTGCCCAACGCCAGGGTGAGGGGCAGCGGGCACAGACTGAAACACAGGAGGCTCCATCTGAACATGAGCAGAAACTTGTTTGCTGGGAGGTGCCAGAGCCTGGCCCAGGCTGCCCAGAGCGGGTGTGGAGTCTCCTTCTGTGAGACATTGAAACCCGCCTGGACCCACCTGTGTGATCTGCTCTGTGACCCTGCGTGAGCAGGGCTTGGACTGGGGATCTGCAGAGGTCCCTTCAGCCCAACCAGCCTGGGATCCTGTGATTCTGTGAATGTGCAGCCGTTTGTCTCCAGCTGGATGGGCGAGTGTGTGCAGGTGTTATTTGTACAGGCAGACCTGGCACCGTGTCCCTGGTCATGAGCTGTGGGCTGAGTCAGTGATTTTCTTCCCCTGCACAGAGGAGCAAGTTGTCTTGTGTGTGGATGAAGATGTGGTGGTGAGATTTGCATTGAGAAGCATGATTTATACTGCTTGGCCTGGATCCCTGCTGCTCATTTTTTAGAGTTAATTTGTCCCTTTTTGTGTAGTTTGTCACTTGGCTGCTTTATTCTTTTCCCCAGCAGGCACATCTTTAAATTTGTAAAACATGGGCACAAAGTAATTTTGGATTTTTTCTTACTTAAAAAAGATCCTAACCTGAGTTCCAGTAGTTCCTTAGACAAGGTGCCTGTTGCTGCAGAGATGTATAAGATGCAGCCCTTAGGGGAAGCAGAGTTGTTGTTCAACCCATCCCTGCATCCTGTGGCTTCCAGAAGCGCCGTGTGCACAGGGGTTAAAAGGAGCCCAACACTCTCTCTGCCTGAACCTGGGGCCAGTTTGGGGATTTTCTGTAGTTTATTGTGACTAAATACCACATTCTGTGGCATTTGCCCTGGGCCTCGCTCTGCTTCGTGCCCTCTTGGGCCTCTGCCCCTCCATCAGATGTAGCCCTGACTTCTGTCATTCAGAGAAATTGCAATAAATCTTGTGGTTTTTTTTGTTTGGGTTCTTTTTTTCCCTCTCCCTTGCTCACCAACCAGAAGGTACGAGGTGTCCAGACTGTTTCTTTGAGGTGCTGGTTTGAGTATGTGTCAGGATCTCACACAGACACACCGCCCCTTATTATTATTGTGAGATACGGCTTTGAATTAAAATACCACTTCCACGAACATGTCACTTGATCCCCAGTAATTGCATTTCAGTGTGATGAATCTCTTGCATACTTGTTTAACCTCAAAAAGGGCTGATTTTATATGTTAATTAGGGACTAATTAAATTTAAATTAAATGCTTATTTGAAACACTTAATTTAACTTGCTACCAGAAATTTCAAATATTGTGGTTTTATTGAACGGGGAGAGAGGCTCCGCTGAGGAAAGATTCATCATTTTTCGTAGCACAATCCATTCCTTTGTGCAGCAACTGTCTGTGACAAGAAATCAGCTGCGTTTTGAGTGGTGAGCAAGGCAAGCTGTCTGCAGTACACCCGAGCAGGAAAAACCCAGCGTTTTGAAAGGTCTGTGATCTGAAACAAACCAACGGAATATAAATCTTCCTTAACAACTTTTGCACGTGATAATAAATGGCTTAAAAAAACTCCCAGTCCCGTTTACATTTGCCAGTCTTCCCTAATTACAAAGAATTGCTACTTACCGTGTGCTGCTTTATAGCACCTTATAGGTCTGTTGCCAACCCAAAACTGCTAATGAAACAAATTCTTCGAGTAAGCACAGGGCAGAAAACCCACCCGGGGTCTGGGCAGAGGAGCGTTGCTTCCGTTTGCTTTTCCACTTACTGAGACAGTAAAGGTTGCCTGGGCTGCAATCAGAGGAATCAATAACCTATAGAACATGATGTGCAGCGACGTGGGGTGATTTTTATTAAATATCAGCCCAGGATTATAAATATTCCCCACGTTTTATGAGCTAGAGCAACATATGACCCCAGCCTTCTGCTAAAACAAATTAAAGTCTTCCAAGGCTTTGAAATGCGAAACTGTTCTCTCCGTGCTTTCCTTTGCGTGTGCGTGACCCTACTTGAAACTAGGTGGTAATTTGACAGCTCGTGCTGGAATTAAGTCTTGTCACATTATCTGGAGGGTTGGGTAACGCTGGTGAGAAGATCAGGGAACTTATGATTATTTGATGCATTTAAATAAAAGTGTCATGTTGGTTGTTCTGAAGATGTCCAGGAATTTGGCCCTGAGATCGCCTATTTTTGTCTAACAGGGTAAAAGATGCATATATTCACAAAACCAGCAGCTTTGCTCGTGGGCTTCTGTGCCCACAGCATCCATCTCCCTTTCTCCATCGCAGCGCCCAGTGCCTGCTGCCCTGGCCACGCTGCAGTTGCCGCATCGCCGGGGCAGGCAGCAGGGGATGCTCACTGCTCTGGCACAGCCACCTCTGCAAGCAAGATTTCGTTTAAAAAATTATGCAGAAGAGATTCAAAAGGCTTTATCTTGCATGAAAAGCTCTTGTTTGCTCTGAGGTAGACATGTTTTGTAGCAGACGAAGTTTGTTGTATTTTTGTTTGGAAGGAAGAGTTGAGAGCTTTCTGATTTAAGTCAAACCAAAGTGCTGACCAAGGGTCCCTGCAGGGCTCCCAGCTGCACTGTAGAATCATAGAATCAGTTTGGTTGGAAGAGACCTTCAGGATCATCGAGTCCAACCGTAACCCAGCTCTAGCACTCTAGTCCCTGAGAACCTCATCTCCACGTCTGTCCAACCCTCCAGGGCTGGTGACTCCAGCACTGCCCTGGGCAGCCTGTTCCAATGCCCCACAGCCCTTTGGGGAAGAAATTGTTCCCCAGATCCAGCCTCAGCCTCCCCTGGTGCAACTTGAGGCCGTTTCCTCTGCTCCTGGCGCTTGTTCCTGGGGAGCAGAGCCCGACCCCCCTGGCTCCAAGCTCCTTTCAGGCAGTTCAGAGATCAGAAGGTCTCCCCTCAGCTCCTGTTCTCCAGCTGAACCCCCAGGCCCCTCAGCTGCTCCTCATACAGCTGCAGCTGGGGGACATCTCAGCTCCTTGAGGGGCCGCTGTAGCTACACACAGCACAGCATTGAGCTGGGCTGAGAAATCATTTTTATTTTGCAGCAGTTGCTCTCCCAGTAGATGAGCTTTGCACCTCTGCCTCCCTACAGGTATGCTTGAGAAACCTCTGGAGAAAAAGGCTGGTAGGAATTATGGCCCTCCAGGTACCAAGGAGCTCGTGTACTTCATTGATGATCTCAACATGCCCGAGGTGGACGCTTACGGGACAGTGCAGCCCCATACGCTGATCCGGCAGCACCTGGACTACGGCCACTGGTAGGAGCCTGCTTGGGCTTGGTTGTCGGAGACCTTTTTGTTCAGCTCCAGTGCTGGGGAGTGGGTTTGAGAGAATCTCAAAGCGTGGGTCCCTCTTCCCATTGCATACTGCTGGGCTAGAGCTGGTTGGGAGGCTCTGGGTGAACTGAGAGTTGAGCACCCTCAGGGCTTCCCCTGTCCCCAGCAAACAAATTCACTTAGAATCACAAAACGTCCTGAGCTGGAAGGGACCCGCAAGGATCATCGAGTCCAGCTCCTGTCCCTGCACAGGACAACCCCACAGTTCACACCGTGTGTCCGAGGACGTTGTCCATCGCTTCTTTAATACCGCTTGATTGCTTACTCATAGCTGGGTTGAGAGGAGCTTTGCTCTGCTCTTGCTGTGGCTTGTGACTGTGGTCCCAGTGCAAAGCCTGCGAGGGGAGCGCGATGCTCGGCCTTGCTGCCCCGCGACGCTGAGAGCAGAGGCGGCTGTGGATTTGGCCTCAGCTGGGGTGAACCCCCCTGCTGTGAGCACCTAACATTGTCTTCTGTCAGGCAGCAGCAAACAACCATTATCTAGGCAGAGGTGATTTGAAGGAAAAGCAGTGACTGTTTTGGAAGGAGATTGGTGTGTTTTACACTTTAGCCAGCAGCTCTGTGTGGGACATGAATATTTGCATCTCTCCACAGGGAATACAGGGCAGGGACGCATTGCAATTTCCACTCTCCTCAGCTGTGTGCATGCCTGAGCTCTGCCAAAAGCTTCCGAGGAACAGAGACAGTGGAGCGGAGGCAGAAATCTTGGGCTGTGGGTGTCAGGGAAGTCAGGCAGATAGAGGGTGAGGGAGCTGCGAGGGAGCGTTGGAGGCACAAGGGGCTGCAGCGAGGAGTAGGGGGATGCAGTGAGGCGCAGAGGGATGCAACGAGGTGTGGGGGATGGAGTGAGGCATAGGGGGATGCAGCGAGGTGCGGTGGGATGCAGCAACGTACAGGGGATGCAGCGAGGTGCGGGGGGATGCAGCAACGTACAGGGGATGCAGCGAGGTGCGGGGGGATGCAGCAACGTACAGGGGATGCAGCGAGGTGCGGGGGGATGCAGCAACGTACAGGGGATGCAGCGAGGTGCGGGGGGATGCAGCAACGTACAGGGGATGCAGCGAGGTGCGGTGGGATGCAGCAACGTACAGGGGATGCAGCGAGGTGCGGGGGGATGCAGCAACGTACAGGGGATGCAGCGAGGTGTGGGCGGATGCAGCAACGTACAGGGGATGCAGCGAGGTGCGGTGGGATGCAGCAACGTACAGGGGATGCAGCGAGGTGCGGGCGGATGCAGCAACGTACAGGGGATGCAGCGAGGTGCGGGGGGATGCAGCAACGTACAGGGGATGCAGCGAGGTGCGGGGGGATGCAGCAACGTACAGGGGATGCAGCGAGGTGCGGGCGGATGCAGCAACGTACAGGGGATGCAGCGAGGTGCGGTGGGATGCAGCAACGTACAGGGGATGCAGCGAGGTGCGGGGGGATGCAGCAACGTACAGGGGATGCAGCGAGGTGCGGTGGGATGCAGCAACGTACAGGGGATGCAGCGAGGTGCGGGGGGATGCAGCAACGTACAGGGGATGCAGCGAGGTGCGGGGGGATGCAGCAACGTACAGGGGATGCAGCGAGGTGCGGGCGGATGCAGCATGCCATGGGTCCCCTCCCAGACACATCGAGGCCTTCTGCCCATGTGCTCAGCAGTGCCCACTGGGCACTGTATTGCATGCAGGAAGTTATCATCTCACCAATATAATAGGCTCAGGTAGGATCTCTCAGCAAAGCATATTTTATTAACGATTTTGCAAGGTCGGGTGTTCCACCTAAAGGTAGGCACACAAAACAGGGCAAAAAGCCACTGCTTATATCCACCCCTAATCCCAACTGCAAATTCCCTCCCCAGTTCCCCGTTGGTTGGGTACGGCAGGGTTTACAGACTACCTGACACTTCCTAGCTGCCAAGGCTCAGTTTACCTGTCTCACGACTCCATTCTAATAACCCTTCCCATTATTTCTTTATTTTCATTGAAGGTGTGTTTTCTTGACTGTCTGAATTTTAACCACTGGAATGGTTTTCAATTCCTCCACACCTGCTCTGGGCAGCCTGGGCCAGGCTCTGGCACCTCCCAGCAAACAAGTTTCTGCTCATGTTCAGATGGAGCCTCCTGTGTTTCAGTCTGTGCCCGCTGCCCCTCACCCTGGCGTTGGGCACCACTGAACAGAGTCTGGTCCATCCTCTGACACCCACCCTGAGATATTGATCCATTGATCAGATCCCTCTCAGCTTCTCTTCTCCAGCTCAACAGCCCCAGCTCTCTCAGTTTCTTGTCACAAGAAAGGTGCTCCAGATCCCTTAGCATCTTTGTAGCCACCGCTGGACTCTCTCCAGTAATTCCTTGTCCTTCTTAAACCAGGGAGCCCAGGACTCCCTGTCCTCCCCCGGCAGCAGCAGCCTGCTGACCCTTGTCATGTCCCACCTGGCGCTATGGTTGGGGGAAGTGTGGCTGAGATTTGTCAGTCCCCTGGGTTGGAAAAAAGTACATACAATCCTGAAGGTCCACAAACAAAAGACCTTTATTTTTTGTAGCTTGGTCCAATTGGCAAATGACTCAGTGGCAGAAGGATTTATGTTACTTAAGCTCAATCGATAAACAGTTTAGCAGCGAAAAGATTCACATGAAAGAGTTTTGTGGCACAAGTGGGGCTCTAAACCTTATGTTACTGTATTACTCACAAAAAGGAAGGCAAAGAAATAGGAATATAGGAAGGAAAGAGAGAGGAAGAAAAGAAGGGGAAAGGAAGGGGGAAGGAAATGGGAAGGGAAGGAAAAGGAAAGGGAAAGGAAAGGTCTCACCACCCTTAGGGCTCCGTGGTGTGTTTGAGGGGTTTGTAGTCTCAGGTCCAGTTCCTATGCAGGAATGCTTGGGTCTGTAGTCAGGGTTCAGCACCCTGTGGTGTGTGGTTCGGTTCCCGTGGTCAGCCCGGTGGGTGGAAGGGTCCCCAGGGTGGCACCCTGCCCGTGCTGGCACAGGTTTTATAGGGTTTATAGCCCTCGGGATCACCTGGGCTTTTGTGCAGGCGTCACTGGGGGTGATTGTGGAAGATGGGGGAGGCCCGGAGGGTCTCTCAGCCTGGGCCTTGACACCGTGTCGGGCCTGTCAGCGCACAGGCTGCGTGTCCTTCAACACAGCACTGCCTGTGTCACCCAGCCTTTGTCTGTGGCTGTCACCTCGGCCTTGACATGTAAATCACCATTCACCTGCTCACGATGGCCCGTCTCCCATGACTGGGTGTTGCAGGGCTGGGTTTGCCACAGTGTTTGAGAGTCACCCTTGTAGTCTCTCACACCCTGTCCCGGGTTGGGATCAAACCAGAGACACTCCTGCTGTTTTCTGCCATTTCCATGCAAGTGAAGAGTATGGCCCAGGGGCTTTGCTCAGTGCTTATTACTGATAGAAATATTAGCTACAGGTTGTTGAAGCTGAAGGATTTCCACCAGGAGCAGGACTCGCGTGTGCCAGGCCGTGTACAGATAGGCCGGCAACCTGGGCCTGGGCCTCATCTTGGCAAGACACAGAATTTGACCCCCTGAAGACAAGCGGCCTCTGGCAGCCCAGGGACATGTACTGAGAGAGGCAGTGGCCGTGGTCACTGTGCTGCTGCTTGTGTTTTGCCCGAAGGTACGACCGGACCAAGCTGTCGCTGAAGGAGATCACGAACGTGCAGTATGTGTCATGCGTGAACCCGACGGCGGGGAGCTTCACCATCAACCCTCGGCTGCAGGTAAAGCCCTGCACAACGGCAGGTGCATCGCTGGGTTTATTTTGGGGTGGATCATTTAAACGTGAGGTTAGAGGACAACCACTGGCAGATCCTGCTGTTGTTTTATCAGTACAAATGGCACGAATCTGTCGAGTGACTGTGATTCCTAATAGTGAAGCACCGAACTGGGTCCCTTATTCCCTTGTTTGTTTTTCCTCGCATTCTGCAGCTCCGTCAGAGGAGGAAGTCAAAAGTTGCCAGCCAGCTTAACACCTACTTTCAGGACAACCTTCTGGTCCATACAGGCAGATTTTGCCTTCATTTAGCTCGTATTTAGCTCTGAAGCATGGTGCATTAACGCCGCCTGCTTTCCAGAATTGTCTGATGCAGCTGTCAGTAAAAAGAGGTGTGGGGGAGAAACCCAAACGAAGAAAACAGACAAAACTAAAAAAAAACCCAAGCCACACCAAAACACAACAACAACAAAAACCCCAACAAACCCCAAACCAAGCAACCAAACAAAACCAACAAAACAAAGAACACCAAAACCAACCAACCAACCAAATCCCCCCAAAAACCTAACCGAACAAAAAAACCCCAAGCCAAACAAAAAGCAGTTCAAGCGCTGCTGATAACAGAAGATTTGGGAAGAGATCTTAAACATTAGACTTTGATTTTTGGGAGCTGCCAACCGATGGAGGGACTGGGTAGCAGTGAGCAAAATTCATTTCATCATGGAGAAACCTAATGACCAGAGTCAGCTTGGACCCTGGCTCCTCTTCAGCAAGGTGTGGAGTTAAAATGAAGTGTCCCATGGGCAACTTTGCAAGTTCCAAATTAGTAAAGAGGTCCTCTGGGAGATGGCACCTTCCAGGGGCTGCTCTTAATAGAGACAGTGACTGGGCTTTGTCAGAGGTCGGTGGGACCTTCAGAGCCCTTTGGCTCTTCAATGGACTGCACTTCCAGTGTAGCATTGGTGAGATGCAGTTGAAAATCCCTGGTTTAGTGAGCAGAGTGATGTCACTTCCCACCTGAGCTCTGCTGGCAAACTGGGAGAGGGAAATAACCTTGTTCAGGTGGACTGCAAATCAGAGAATCATAGAACAACCCAGGTTGGAAGGGACCTCAAAAGATCATCTGGTCCAGCATTTCATGGGAAAGGGAGCCTAGATGAGATTATCACAGCAAATCCCCAAGGGCATTTTGCTTGAAAGGTGTTTTTCTACCTCTCTGACCTTTCCATGCCTTCCTTTCTCTCCCTCAGCGTCACTTCTGTGTCTTCGCGCTGTCCATCCCTGGGCAGGATGCCTTGTCCAGGATCTATAGCACCATTTTAACGCAGCACCTGACAAGTGGAAATTTCTCGGGGGCTGTGCAAAAATCAGCTCAGCAGCTGATTGCCCTTGCCCTGGGACTGCACCAGAAAGTAGCCGCTACATTCCTTCCAACAGCCATCAAGTTCCACTACATTTTCAACTTGAGAGACTTCTCCAATATCTTCCAAGTAAGTGCAGTTGCTGTCCTGTGGGACTTGAAGCTTGTCCCGATGCTACAAGAGGCTGCGGAGCTGTGTTCCTCTAGCTCTGGTGGGCAGAATGCAGTCTCCTACCTAAAAATGACACAGCACATGTGTGCCCTGAGTAAAGTGGGTGACCTTAGGCCATTCCTTAATTCCTTGTTAGTTTTGGATGGATTCCAGAACCATTGCCCATGGCTTTGAGAAGCTTAGTTACTTTCCAGCCTCTTGTGGTCAGCGGGGAGGGATGAGTAGTTCCAGATGGATGTGCAGGTTTGGGGTGGGTTGAAACGCCCTCTGGCTGTAGAAGGGACCAGCTGAAGGGAGCTTTGGGCTTCCGACTTCAGCACTTAAATGACTGATGGTGAGTGCGATGGAGCTGCGCTCATCTTTGGGAGCCTCAGTTCCACACGTGTAAATGTGGGGATTAATGGCACTGTTCCACCACACAGGCAAATTATTTTATTGTACTGAAGCAGGTGGTGGATAGTTAGTGGGTTACTGGCCCTGAAGTTAGATCCAGCTTAGCTTGTTGGCCTGTACTGGCATGTCCTCTGAGCTTCTTGATGGTCAGATGCTCAGTATGTGCATGAAGGGTGGCATTTAAAAAGGTGATAATTGAATCAAACCCAGCTTTGACTTAATTGCTAAAACTGAATTTCCACCAGAGCCAGTTCTGTACCAAGGGGAAGTTGTTCAGATTTAGAAATATTTTCTTCCAACAACGGAGAGACTTTTTTTTCCCCTGAAATCTCATACTTTGAAGCAGTAGATATTACTGCTGAAAGAGCCTTTCAGAGTTTAAGGCTGATTAGTAAAATTTGAGAAGGTTCTCAGCAGCCGAATCGAGAGGTTTGGAACACCATAAACTCTTGTAGAACCCCGGTTTGTAACTTGTTGCTGTCCTTCTTAACACCTGTTCTCCTAAGTACGTACTGAAAGTTTGGTGCCTTGTGGTCTGGTCCATCACACAAGAACTGAAGTAATGACGTAGTGGGAAATGCAAAAACAGGGCCTTGAAAAAGTTAATAACTCTTTTGTGCCAAGAAAGAATCAGACCTGTCACTTATGCTCAGCTAAACATCAGCAGCTTTTGACGTTAGATGTGGGTCGTGTTAACTCCTGACTTCTAGTTAATCTGTGCTTTGAAAGGCAGAGAGAGAAAAGCAGCGTTTCCATGGGAAGCTTTAATTTTAACTGTAACCTGCTTGAAAGGTGCTCAGGTTGTGGGATATTAGGAAATGTCCTGCCAGGTCTGGATGCTGGGGCAGGAGCAGCGACTGAGCTCAGGTGTTGTTTTGTTTATCACGTGGCTTCAGGAGTGGGGGAGTCTGGCTCCTGGGCTTCATAATGTTTATTGAAATAGTGGTCCAATTTTTCTTGAAATCCTTCCTTACCTTTTGGATTCATTCTTGATTATTCCTTCACATTAAATATTCTTGAGTTTTTGAGATCTCCTGATATCCTGTTTGTCCCTACGGGAACACAATTTTCTTCCTGAAATTGAGTGTGAAAGAAGCTCTGGACTCCGGGAATGCATTTCCATGTGTTACTTTCATTCAATCTTCATAAACTCATAATTTAGCTCACACTCTCTTGTCCAAACCCTTCTTGTGCAGTGCTGGCTTCAAAGTCAGGTCAGGCTGATCAGCCAAGTTTTGAATGTTTCCATGACTGGAGTTCCCATAACCTCTCCGACCCTTGTCACACCACTAAACCCACTCCACGGTGAAGCTGATATATTTTTATTTCAGTTGGAATTTCCCTTCCTGCAGTTTGTTACCTCTTGTCCTTTTGCTATACACCTCCAAAAAAAATTGGCTCAGTCTTCTCTATAACTCCCTATTAGGTAGTTGTAGACAGAGTGTCGAGGGTTAGGATTGCGGGGTGACAATCAAACCCTGGCAGATGTGTTGTCAACCTCCTCTCCCCCCCACTTCCCCCTTTTGCCCCTCCCTCTCTCCCCTTCCCACTCAGGGCAGGCGATCGGGAGGGAAAGAAGGACAGAGGGGAGAAAGCTGGAAAAGTTAAAGATGTTTTACTAATGCTACTAATAAGAATAGAGAAAATAATACAAAATATACAAAACCAATCTTGTAAGTCTCAGCAACTGCAGAGCCAGCACCCAAATTCCTGGATTAGACTCTGCAGCCAACCGGAGCTGGATTCAGTCTCTCACTGGCCTCAGTTCGCAGGGACGACCAGCAAGGTCCTCTCCTAATGTCGGCCATGAGGGAAAAAAAAAAAGGGAAAAGAGACAAAAGGGACGAGATCCTCGTGATCTCCCACTTTTATATGAAGTATTCACGTGAACGGAATGTTATTCACCGTTGGTCAGTCTCTCGGTCATCAGTTTCTCGTTGCCCCTCTCGCGAGATGTCCATCCGTGCTTATCAATAAGTTTGCATTCCCTTGCTGGGTTTAACCAAAACATGTGTCGGGTTCTCCAGGAAAATGCAGCTGATATGAAGGCTTTAGCTGACAGGCAAATTCACTAAAAGAGAAACTTGTTTTTAACAAAACCAGGACATTCCACCCCTTATCATATGACATTCACTGAATACTTAAACCTTATCAATACAATCTATCAATACAATCTAATTAATCACTACTACTATATATATATATATATATATATACATATGTACATATATACACAGGAGTAATTAATCAGTGGACCATCCTTTGAAAAGTTCATTAAGTTCATTTTGTCACCACAGTCTCCCAGGGCAGGGAAAATGGTCCAAGTGCATCTCATGACCCCTGTTGGTGGGTTAAGGACACCAACTTCCAAGAAGGTGTCGGGCGCCACTCGAAGAAGCCAGCGCTGGTTTCATCACCATTGTCTTGATCTGAAAGACACTTATTAAACATTGTTAGTGCGGCAATTCACATCGTACAGTTCAGCATTGCACATTTTCACCTAAAATCAAATCCCCTTGAGGTGCACACCGAACTTCTCCATCCTTAAGCATCACCCACCAGGTGCTGCCAGGTCCCTGGGCAAAAACAATCCCACGAATAGGTTTGCCTGTGCCTGAGGCAGGAGGAACCCAGACTGCCTTTCCTAACATATTTTCCATGTGTACTACAGGGACTTTATCTCCTTCTACAGTCCATAGAATTTCTGATTGGGCAGGCCCGGCTCCATTGGTTGATCCCCTGGTGTTGACCAACCAAGTGGCTTTTGCTAAATGTGAATCCCAGTTTTTAAAGGCTCCACCACCCAGTGCCTTTAGTGTAGTTTTTAACAAACCATTGTACCTTTCAGTTTTCCCAGAGGCTGGTGCATGATATGGAATATGATATACCCACTCAATACCATGTTCTTTGGCCCAATTGTCTATAATACTGTTTTTGAAATGAGTACCATAGTCTGATTCAATTCTTTCTGGCGTACCCGGCCACCAAAGGACTTGCTTCTCAAGGCCCAAGATGGTATTTCGGGCTGTAGCATGAGGTACGGCAGATGTTTCCAACCATCCCGTGGTTGCTTCCACCATTGTAAGTACATAATGCTTACCTTGGCGTGTTTGTGGAAGTGTAATATAATCAATCTGCCAAGCTTCTCCATACTTACACTTTAACCATCACCCCCCACATAAGGACCCCCCATCTAAGGACCCCCCAGTTGTGCCCAGGGCTCATTGTAACATATCAGGACGCCCCATTGTCCCCAGGGCCCATTGTGACATCCTGGGGACCTCCCTTTGTCCCCAGGGCCCATTTTGACACCGTGGGTATCCCCCTTGTCCCCAGGGCCCATTGTGACATCCTGGGGACCCCCAGTTGTCCCCAGGACCCATTGTGACAACCTGGGGACCAACCTTTGTCCCTAGGGCCCATTGTGACATTCCAGGACCCCCCATTGTCCCCAGAGCCCATTGTGACATCCTGGGCACCATCCTTGATCCCCAGGGCCCATTGTGACATCCCAGGACCCCACTTTATACTGAAGACCCATTGTGACATCCTGGGGACCCCCATTGTCCCCAGGGCCCATTGTGACATTCAGGGGACAGCCTTTTTCCCAAGGGCCCATTGTGACATCCCAGGACCCCCCTTTTTCCCCAGGGCCCATTGTGGCATCCTGGGGACCCCCTTTATCCCCAGGGCCCATTGTGACATCCTGGGGACTCCCCTTGTCACTGGGGACCCATTGTGGCACCGTGGGGACCCCCCATTGTCCCCAGGGCCCATTGCGACATCTCAGGACCCCTCAGTTGTCCCGAGGGCCCATTGTGGCATCCGAGGACCCCCCTTTGTCCCCATGGCCCATTGTGACACCATGGGGACCCCCTTTGTCACTGGGGCCCATTGTGACATCCCAGGACCCCCTTTGTCCCCAGCTCCCATTGTGACAGTCAGGGGACCCCACTTTGTCCCCAGGGCCCACTGTGACATCCTAGGACCTCCCTTTGTCCCCAGGGCCCATTGTGACATCCGGTGGCCCCCGTTGTCCGCAGGGCCCATCGTGGAACCATGGGGACCCTCCTTGTCACTTGGGCCCATTGTGACACCATGGGGACCACCCCTTTCTCCCCAGAGCCCATTGTGACATCCTGGGGACCCCCATTGTCCCCAGGGCCCATTGTGACATTCAGGGGACAGCCTTTTTCCCAAGGGCCCATTGTGACACCGTCGGAACCCTCGTTGTCCCCAGGGCCCATTGTGATATCCTGGGGACCCTCTTGTCCCCAGGGCCCATAGTGGCACCCTGGGGACCCCCTCTTTCTTCCCAGTGCCCATTGTGACATCCCAGGACCCCCATTGTCCTCAGGGCCCATTGTGACACCATGGGGACACCCCTTTGACTCCAGGGCCCATTGTCACATCCCAGGAGCCCCCTTTGCCCCCAGGGCCCATTGTGACCTCCTGGGGACCCGCCCTTGTCCGCAGGGCCCATTGTGAAGTCCCAGGACCCCCTTTGTCCCCAGGGCCCATTGTGACATCCTGGGGACCCTCTTTGTCACTGGGGACCCATTGTATACACCATGGGGACCCCCAGTGTCCCCAGGGCCCATTGTGACATCCTGGGGACCTTCCTTTGTCCCAAGGACCCATTGTGACATCTCAGGACCCCACTTGTCAGTGGGGACCCATTGTGACACCATAGGGACCCCCGTTTGTCCCCAGGGCCCATCGTGACACCATGTGGACCCCCCTTGTCACTGGTAACGCATTGTGACAGCATGGGGACCCCCCCTTGTCCTCAGGGCCCATTGTGACATCCTGGGCACACCTCATTGTCCCCAGGGCCCATTGTGACATCATGGGGACCACCTCGTCCCTCTGGCCCATTGTGGCACCGTGGGGACCCCCCTTATCACTCGGGACCCATTGTGACACCATGGGGACCCCCTCTTTCTCCCCAGGGCCCATTGTGACATCCTGGGGACCCCCTTTGTCCCCAGGGCCCATTGTGGCACCATGGGGCCCCCTTTTGTCACTGTGGCCCAGTGTGACACCCCAGGACCCCAGTTTGTATCCAAGGCCCATTATGACACCGTGGGGACCCCCTTTGTCACTGGGGCCCACTGTGGCACCATGGGGACCTCCTTTGTCCCCAGGGCCCATTGGGGCACCATGGGGACCCCTTTTGTCACTGTGGCCCAATGTGACATCCCAGGACCCCACTTTGTACCCAAGACCCATTGTGACACCGTGGGGACCCCCCTTGTCCCCAGAGCCCATTGTGACATCCTGGGGACGCCCTTTTTCCCCAGGACCCATTGTGGCACCATTGGGACCCCCTTTGTCACTGGGGCCCATTGTGACGTCCCAGGACCCCCTTTGTCCCCAGGGCCCATTGTGACGTTCCCGGACCCCCCATGGTACCCAGAGCCCATTGTGACATCCTGGGGACCCCCATTGTCCCCAGGGCCCATTTTGACATTCAGGGGACAGCCTTTGGCCCAAGGGCCCATTGTGACACCGTCGGGACCCCCGTTGTCCCCAGGGCCCATTGTGAAATCCTGGGGACCCCCATTGTCCCCAGGGCCCATTGTGACATCCTGGGGAACCCTTTGTCCCCAGGGCCCATTGTGACGTCCCAGGACCCCCCATTGTCCCCAGGGTCCATTGTGACATCCTGGGGACCCCTCTTTGTCCCCACGGCCCATTGTGAGATCCTGGGGGCCCCCTTGTCCCCAGGGCCCATTGTGACATCCTGGGGACCCCCTTTGTCCCCAGGGCCCATTGCAACATCTCCCGTTGTGACACCGGGATGGCGGGAGAAGGGGGGTGGCGGGGGCGGCAGCGGCGGCGATTGGGGGGGGGCAGTCGGGGCTGGGCGGACAAGCGGCAGGTGCTGGGCTGCTACAGCGGGACCTGTGGGGCAGCCATAGGGCTGCTATGGGCTTGGTTATGGGTCACAGATGGGAGGGGGCAGCTGGGTGTGGCCCCGCCTACATGGGGTGGGGTCAGTGCCGAGGGGCGGGTACTGAGAGGGCACGCCCACGGGGAGCCCCTCGGGGGGGCGGAGCCTCTGTGTCACGCCCCATGGGAGGTGGTCTGGGGGCGGGCATTCTCTGGGGCACGCCCCCATGGGAGGAGCCTCTTGGGGTAGGGAGAGGGTGCGGTCAACATGGCACGGCCCCAAGGGGGCGTGGCTTAGCTCGGGAAGAGGTGGAGCCGAGAAGGGGCTGCCCGACCCGGCTCTCCAGGCGGCTCTGAGACGGAGCGGAGCGGGCCGGGCGGGGCCGGGCCGGGCACTCCCCGGGGCCTCGCAGAAACAGCGGCGCAGCGAGTCCGCTCCGGGCTCCAACGGTGCGCGCACGTGGCCGCCGAGAGCGCCCCGTGCACCTCGCAGCGCCCATTTCTGCGCATGCGCATTGGGAAGCCCTCGAGACAACCCTGCCCCCGCGGCCCGCCCCTTCTCTTCCCTCTCCGCAATCTGATTGGCCAGCTAAGCACGTCAATTTCCATTCTCTCCGCCTATCATCACCCGTCCCCGTTTGTCCCGCGCTGCGCTCTGATCCGGTGTCTATTTACACTTAAATACATTTAAACTTCCATTTTAACACTCAGGTATCTTTTCAAATTTACAGATTTTGACATATTTACAATTATATATATTTAGACTGGGATATCGATTTACATTTATTAATAAATTAAAGGTATGTATACGGGTGTGAGTGGATATATATAGATGATATTTATTACCTATTTAGACTATGTAACACGTAGTAATTATACATAGCTCTGCCTACTCACACTTTTTTCTATTTTAAGTTCCTATCTAGATATTTTTTTCTTTTTCAAGTCCTTCACTTTTTAATCTACAAATAGATAAGATGTTTGTATTCTTAAAACCATCAACAGAAATTCTTTACATTCTAAAATCCTTTATATAACAGAGTAGAAAAGGGGTTTTATTTTAAAATCATTTTATATCTACATGAATACCATTCTGCAATATATAAATACAAACGACAGACTTCTCTCTGTTTGAAATTCTCACGCTCATATTTACAGGGTTTAATAAGTTTTATCCTCCCCCAGGAATTTTCAGGCATTTTTGGACTGTGACCCCCTCTTTTCAGGGGGACTCCCTTTTGAGCCCCACATTGTGGGGGATTTGAGGGATTTTCTTGCAGTCAGTGAACATTGTATGGAACTGAAGTGAACTGAACAGGGCTCTGAGGCCTCTGTGTCCTGCAAGAGAGCAGGAGCGGAGCAGCCCCCGTGTCTACGTGACTGTACAGCCTTCTTCAGTGTCGGAACCGAGCTGCTTCGCCTTCTGTTTGTCCACGTGCACACACACCATTCCTCACTGGAAAACAGGCAGAAACCTTTCCACACGCACCCAGGTCTGTGCACCCAGGCCTTGTCTATTCCTGTCGGGTTTGCTGGGCTCTGTCAGGCTCCTCTGGCTCTGTCGTGCTGTGACAGCCTCTGTCAGGCCCTGCCAGACTCCACTGTTCGCTGTCAGGCGCTGTCGGGATTTGTCGGCCCCTGTTGAGTTCTATCAGGCTCTGTCAAGCCCTGTTGGGCTCTGTCGCGCTTTGTCAGGCTCTGCCTGGCTTTATCATGTTCCATAAGTGCTCCAAAAACTGGATGCTCTTGCGATGCTTGTATTCACACAATTATCGCATATTCATTACAATTTGGGGGAATTTTTAGCATCAAACGCATCTATAGTAAGAAAAAATGTCATAAACCTAGGGTTAGACTGAGGTTAATAATTTCATGGTCTTTGCTGCCATCTAGCGTCCCTTAAGAGAATGCACAGAACACACATTCGGAGGTGCCTGCAGGTATGTGCCTGTTCTTGGACGAACCTGTGCGCGAAAGCCTTAGTGCCTATAAACGTTGGTCTGTCCACATGTGAGTGCCTTGATGTCAGCTCCATTTATGCTAAAGCTGGAGCATTATCGTTCAGACGTGTGCGTGTGTGCAGTGTGCCAAACATCCACGCACGTGTTTACCCTCAAGCATGTCAGTACATTTCACGTACGTCTTTCTGTCAATAGATGGGACTGGGCACGCTTGTGGAAGTGTGCGTGTGTGTGGCCACGTGTTTGCTTACACATCAGTGTGTAGCTGCGTGCGCGTGCACGCGGTGATGGGTGCACATACCTGGGTGCCCCACAGGTCCCGCTGTAGCAGCCCAGCACCTGCCCCATAGTCGCCCCATAAGTGCTCCAGACATGCCTCTTAAGACCCCTACAGCAGCCCCATGAGTGCCCCACAGGTAATTCCACAGCCGCCCCATCCCGCCCCACAGCAGCCGCTGCGGGACCCCCGGAGCCCCCCGGCCCCACAGCCGCCCCATCCCGCCCCACAGCGGCCTCTGCGGGACCCCCGGAGCCCCCCGGCCCCACAGCCGCCCCGCAGCCCCACAGCGCGCGGTCTCGGGCCCCGGTGCCGGCGAAGCCACGTCCTGGCCGCGGCCGGAGGAGCCGCCGCTTGTCCGCCCCCCACGTCCCCCCGATCGCTGCTGCTGTCGCTGCCTGAGGAGCCGCAGCAGCCGCCGCTTGTCCGCCCCCCCACGTCCCCCCGATCGCTGCTGCTGTCGCTGCCTGAGGAGCCGCAGGAGCCGCCGCTTGTCCGCCCCCCACGTCCCCCCGATCGCTGCTGCTGTCGCTGCCTGAGGAGCCGCAGGAGCCGCCGCTTCTCCGCCCCCCCACGTCCCCCCGATCGCTGCTGCTGTCGCTGCCTGAGGAGCCGCAGCAGCCGCCGCTTGTCCGCCCCCCACGTCCCCCCGATCGCTGCTGCTGTCGCTGCCTGAGGAGCCGCAGCAGCCGCCGCTTGTCCGCCCCCCACGTCCCCCCGATCGCTGCTGCTGTCGCTGCCTGAGGAGCCGCAGCAGCCGCCGCTTGTCCGCCCAGCCCCGACTGCCCCCCTCCAATCGCCGCCGCTGCCGCCCCCGCCACCCCCCTTCTCCCGCCATCCCGGTGTCACAACGGGGACTTTGAGCGCGGCTGTGGAGGCAGCAGCTGTTCTGATAGCGAAGCCAAACCGGACCGGGAAACAGGACCGGGAACCAGGAACCGTGGCAGGGAAGTTTTCCCTTGGAGCAAACAAACCCCAGGTGTTCTTCAATGTTTATTGAGAAAGCAGAGTCAGGATGTACCAGTAGTCCGATTAGTGACCTTCTAAGACAAAGTGGGGTCCTGGGATGTCACAATGGGCCCCAGTGACAAAGAGGGTCCCCATGGTGCCACAATGGGCCCTGGGGACAAAGGGAGTCACCAGGATGTCACAATGGGCCCTGGGGACAAGGGGGGTCCCACCCTGTAACAATGGGCCCTGGGGACAAAGTGGGGCCCTGGGATGTCACAATGGGCCCTGGGGACAAATGGGGTCCTGGGACGTCACAATGGGTCCTGGGGATAAAGGGGGTCCCCAGGATGTCACAATGGGCACTTGAGACAAAGGTGGGGTCCCCATTGTGTCACAATGCGTCCCCAGTGACAAGAGGGTTCCCCATGGTGTCACAATGGGCCCTGGGGACAATTGGGGGTCCTGGGATGTCACAATGGGCCGTGAGGACAACAGGGGGTCCCCACGGTGTCAAAATGGGCCCTGGTGACATACGGGGCAGCCCAGGATGTCACAATGGGCCCTGGGGACAAAGAGGGGTCCCCAGGATGTTCACAATGGGCCCTGGAGACAGTGGGGGGTCCAGAAATGTCACAATGGGCCCTGAGGACAAAGGGGGCTCCCCAGGATGTCACAATGGGCTCTGGGGACAAAGGGGGTCCCCACGGTGTCACAATGCACCCTGGGGACAATGGGGGGTCCTGGGACATCACAATGGGCCCTGGGGACACAGGGGTCCCAAGGATGTGATAATGGGCTCTGGGGACAAGTGGGGTCCCCAGGATGTCACAATGGGCACTGGGGAGAAAGGAGTGGTCCCCATGGTGTCACAATGGGCCCTAGTGACAAGGAGGGTCCCCACGGTTCCACGATGGGCCCTGGGGACAAGGGGGTCCACCAGATGTCACAATGGGCCCTGGGGAAAACAGGGGGTCCCCACGGTGTCACAATGGGCCCTGGGGACAAAGGGAGGTCCTAGGACGTCACAGTGGGCCCTGGGGACAAAGTGGGGTCCCCTGAATGTCACATTGGGGCCTGCAGACAAAGGGGGGTCCTGGGATGTCACAATGGGCCCCAGTGACAAAGGGGGTCCCCAGGATGTCACAACAGGCCCTGGGGACAAAGAGGGCTCTCCTGAATGTCAAAATGGGCCCTGGGGACAAGGGGGGACCCCAGGATGCAACAACGGGCCCTGGGGACAAAGAGGGGTCCCCTGAATGTCACAAAGGGCCCTGGAGACAAGGGGTGTCCTGGGATGTCACAATGGGCCCCAGTGACAAAGGGCGTCCCTGTGGTGCCAAAATGGGCCCTGGGGACAAAGGGGGTCCCCAGGATGTCACAATGGGTCCTGGGGACAAAGGGCATCCCCATGGTGCCACAATGGACCCTAGTGACAAACGAGGTCCCCAGGATGTCACAACGGGCCCTGGGGACAAAGGGGGGTCCTGGGATGTCACAGTGGGCCCTGGGGACAAAGATGAGTCCCCTAAATGTCACAATGGGCCCTGGAGACAGAGGGGCTCCCCATGGTGCCACAATGGGCCCTGAGGAAAAAGCGGGGTCGCCAGGATGTCACAATGGGCTCTTGGAAAAATGGAGGGTCCAGGGACGTCACAATGGGCCCTGGGGACAAAGGAGGTCCCCAGTATGTCACAATGACCCCTTGGGACAACGGGGCCATTGTGGACATCACAATGGGTCCTGGGAACAAAGTGGGGTCCCCAGGATGTCACAATGGGCCCTGGGGACAAAGGGGGTCCCCAGAATTTCACAATGGACCCTGGGGACAAAGGGAGTCCCCACACTGTCACAATAGGCCCTGGGGACAAAGGGTGTGCCCAGGATGTCACAATGGGTCCTGGGGACAAAGGGGGTCCCCAGGATTTCACAATGGGCCCTGGGGACAAAGGGGGTCCCCATGGTGCCACAATGGACCCTGGGGACAATAGGGGGTCCCCAGGATGTCACAATGGGCCCTAGGGTCAAAGGGAGTCCCCACCCTGTCACAATAGGCCCTGGGGACAAAGGGGGTGCCCAGGATGTCACAATGGGTCCTGGGGACAAAGGGCATCCCCATGGTGCCACAATGGACCCTAGTGACAAACGAGGTCCCCAGGATGTCACAACGGGCCCTAGGGACAAAGGGGGGTCCCCAGGATGTCAAAATAGGCCCTGGGGACAAAGGGGGGGCCTAGGACATCACAATGGGCCCTGGGGACAATGGGGGGTCCTGGGATGTCACAATGAGCCCTGGGCACAATTGGGGGGTCCTTAGATGTCACAACGGGCTCTGGGGACAAAGGGCGTCTCCAGGATGTCACAATGGGCCCTGGGGACAAAGTGGGGTCCTGAAATGTCACAATGGGCCCTGGGCACAAAGGGGGTTCCCAGGATGTCACAATGGGCTCTGAGGACAACGGGGATTCCAACGGTGTCACAATGGGCCCTTGGGACAAAGGCTGTCCCCTGAATGTCACAATGGGCCCCGGGGACAAAGCGGGTCCCCAAGATGTCACAATGGGTCTGGGGACAATGGGGGGTCCGGGGACGTCACAATGGGCCCTGGTGACAAAGGGGGTCCCCCGGAAGTCACAATGGGCCCTGGGGACAAAGTGAGGTCCTGGGAAGTCACAATGGGCCCCAGTGACAAAGGGGGTCCCAATGGTGCCACAATGGGTCCTGGGGAAAAAGGGCGTCCCCAGGATGTCACAATGGGCTCTGGGGACAAGGGGGGGGTCCTGGGACATCACAGTGGGCCATGGGGAACAAGGGGGTCCCCAGGATGTCACAATGGGCTCTGGGGACAAGGGGGGATCCCCATAGTTTTACAATGGGTCCCAGTGACAAGGGTGGTCCCCACGGTGCCACGGTGGGTCCTGGAGACAAGGGGGGTCCCCACGGTGTCACAATGGGCCTTGGGTACGAAGTGGGGTCCTGGGATGTCACATTGGACCACAGTGACAAAAGGGGTCCCCATGGTGTCACAATGGGCCCTGGGGACAAAGGAGGTCCCCACGGTGCCACAACGGGCCAGAGGGACAAGGCGGTCCCCATGATGTCACAATGGGCCCTGGGGACAATGGGAGGTCCTGGGATGTCACAATGAGCCCTGGGGACAAACGGGGGTCCCCATGGTGTCACAATGGGTCACCAGTGACAAGGGGGGTCCCCAGGATGTCACAATGGGCCCTGGGGACAATGGGGGTCCCCATGGTGTATACAATGGGTCCCCAGTGACAAGGGGGGTCCCCAGGATGTCACAATGGGCCCTGGGGACAAAGGGGGTCCTGGGACTTCACAATGGGCCCTGCGGACAAGGGCGGGTCCCCAGGATGTCACAATGGGCCCTGGGGACAATTGGGAGGTCCTGGGATGTGACAATGGGCCCTGGAGTCAAAGGGGTGTCCCCATGGTGTCACAATGGGCCCTGGGTACATAGGGGGGTCCTGGGATGTCACAATGGGCACTGGGAATAAAGAGGGGGTCCCCAGGGTGCAACTATGGGCCCTGGGGACAAGAGGGTCCCCAGGATGTCACAACGGGCCCTGAGGACGAGGGCAGGTCCCCATGGTGTCACAATGGGTCCGCAGTGACGAGGAGGGTCCCCATGGTGTCACAATTGGCCCTGGGGACAACGGGGGTCCCGATGGTGTCACAATGGGCCCTTGGGAAAAAGGCTGTCCCCTGAATGTCACAATGGGCCCTGGGGACAATGGGGGTCCCAAGGATGTCACAATGGGCTCTGGGGACAATGGGGGGTCCGGGGATGTCACAATGGGCCCTGGGGACAAAGAGGGGTCCTGGGACGTCACAATGGGCCCTGGGGAGAAAGGGGTGGTCCCCATGGTGTCACAATGGGTCCCCAGTGACAAGGGGAGTCCCCAGGATGTCACAATGGGCCCCGGGGATAAAAGGGGTACCCAGGATGCCACAATGGGCCCTGGAGACAACTGGGCGGTCCCCAGGATGTCACAATGGGCCCTGGAAACAATTGGGGTGTCCTGAGATGTCACAATGGGCCCTGGGGACAAAGGGGGATCCTGAGATGTCACAATGGGCCCTGGGGACAAAGGGAGTCCCCACCCTGTCACAATGGGCCCTGGGGACAAAGAGGGTCCCCAGGATGTCACAATGGACCCTGGGGACAAAGGGGGGTCCTGGGACGTCACAATGGGCCCTGGGGACAAAGGAGGTCCCCAGGATTTCACAATGGGCCATGGGGACAAGGGGTGTCCTGGAATGTCACAATGGGCCCTGGGGATAAAGGGGGTGCCCAGGATTTCACAATAGGCACTGGGGACAAGGGGGTCCCCAGGATGTCACAATGGGCCCTGGGGACAAAGAGCATCCCCAGCATGTCACAATGGGCCCTGGGGACAAAGAGGGGTCCCCTGAATGTCACAATGGGCCCTGGGGACAAGGGGGTGCAGTGGATGTCACGATGGGCCCTGGGGACAATGGGGGGTGTCCAGGATGTGAGAATGAGTCCTGAGGACAAGGGGGGGTCCCCATGGTGTCACAATGGGTCTCCAGTGACAAGGAGGTGTCCCCATGGTGTCACAATAGGCCCTGGGGACAAAGTGGGGTCCAAGAATGTCACAATGGGCCCTGGGGACAAAAGGGCTTGCCATGGTGCCACAATGGGCCCTGGGGTCAAAGGGGGTGTCCCCATGGTGCCACAACGGGCCCTGGGAGCAAGGGGGTGGCCAGGATGTCACAATGGGTCCTGGGGAAAATGGGGGGTGCCCAGGATGTCACAATGGACCCTGAGGACAATGAGGGTCCCCAGGATGTCACAATGGGCCCTGGGGACAATGGCGTGTGCCCAGGATGTGAGAATGAGTCCTGAGGACAAGGAGGGGTCCCCATGGTGTCACAATAGGCCCTGGGGACAAAGTGGGGTCCTAGAATGTCACAATGGGCCCTGAGGACAAAAGTGGTCCCCATGGTGCTACAATGGCTCCTGGGGACAAAGGGGGGTCCTGGGATGTCACAATGGGCACCGGGGACAAGGGGGTGTCCCCATGGTGCCACAATGGGCCCTGGGAGCAAGGGGGTGGCCAGGATGTCACAATAGGTCCTGGGGACAATGGGGGGTCCTGGGATGTCACAATGGGCCTTGGAATCAAGGAGGGATCCCCAGGATGTCACAATGGGCCCTGGGGACAAAGAGGGGTCCCCTGAATGTCACAATGGGCCCTGGGGACAAGGGGGTGCCGAGGATGTCACAATGGGCCCTGGGGACAATGGGGGTCCTGGGATGTCACAATGGGCCCTGGGGACAAGGGTGGGTCCCCAGGATGTCACAATGAAGTCCTGGGACAAAGGGGGTCCCCAGGATGTCACAATGGGGCCTGGGGACCAGGGGGGGTCCTGGGATGTCACAATGGGCCCCAGTGACAAAGGGGGTCCCTATGGTGCCACAATGGGCCCTGGGGACAAAGGGGGTCCCCAGGATGTCACAATGGGCCCTGGGGACAAAGAGCATCCCCAGCATGTCACAATGGGCTCTGGGGACAAAGGGGGTCCCCTGAATGTCACAATGGGCCCTGGGGACAATGGGGGGTCCTGGGATGTCACAATGAGCCCTGCAGACAAGGGTGGTACCCACGGTGTCACAATGGGCCCTGGGCACAAGGGGGGGTCCCATAGTGTCACAATGGACCCTGGGGACAAGTGGGGTCCCCACGATGTCACAATGGGCCCTGGGGACAATGGGGGGTACCCAGGATGTGAGAATGAGTCCTGAGGACAAGGAGGGGTCCCCATGGTGTCACAATAGGCCCTGGGGACAAAGTGGGGTCCTAGAATGTCACAATGGGCCCTGGGGACAAGGGGGTATCCCCATGGTGCCACAATGGGCCCTGGGAGCAAGGGGGTACCCAGGATGTCAGAATGGACCCTGAGGACAAGCAGGGGTCTCCATGGTGTCACAATGGGCCCCCAGTGACAAGGGGGAGTCCCCATGGTGCCACAATACGCCGTGGGGAGAAACGGGTCCCCAGGATGTCACAATGGGCCCTAGGGACAAAGGGGGGTCCGCCGGATGTCACAATGGGCCCTGGGGACCAGGGGGGGTCCTGGGATGTCACAATGGGCCCCAGTGACAAAGTGGGTCCCTATGGTGCCACAATGGGCCCTGGGCACAAAGGGGGTCCCCTGGATGTCACAATGGGCTCTGGAGACACGGAGGATCCCCAGGATGTCACAATGGGCCCTGGAGACAAAGAGGGGTCCCTAAAGTGTCACAATGGGCCCTGGGGACACAGAGGGGCCCTGGGACATCACAATCAGCCCTGGGGACAAAGTGGGGTCCTGGGATGTCACAATGGGCCCCAGTGACAAAGGGGGTCCCCATGGTGCCACAATGGGCCGTGGGGACAAAAGGGGTGCCCAGGATGTCACAATGGGCCCTGGGGACCAGGGTGGGTCCTGCGATGTCACAATGGGCCCTGGGGACAAAGGGGGTCCCCTGTATGTCACAATGGGCTCTGGGGACAAAGGGGGGTCCTGCGATGTCACAATGAGCCCTGCGGTCAAGGGTGGTACCCACGGTGTCACAATGGGCCCTGGGAACAAGGGGGGGTCCCCATAGGGTCACAATGGGTCCTGGGGAAAATGGGGTCCCCAGGATGTCACAATGGGCCCTGGGGACAATGGGCGGTCCTGGGATGTCACAATGGGCCCCAGTGACAAAGGGGTTCCCTGAATGTTACAATGGGTCCGGAGGACAATGGGGGGTCCTGGGACGTCACAATAGGCCCTGGGGACAAGGAGGGATCCCCAGGATGTCACAATGGGCCCTGGGGACAAAGGGGGATCCTGGGACATCACAATGGCCCCTGGGGACAAAGGGAGTCCCCACCCTGTCACAATGGGCCCTGGGGACAAAGAGGGTCCCCAGGATGTCACAATGGACCCTGGGGACAAAGGGGGGTCCTGGGACGTCACAATGGGCCCTGGGGACAAAGGGGGTGCCCAGGATTTCACAATAGGCACTGGGGACAAGGGGGTCCCCAGGATGTCACAATGGGCCCTGGGGACAAAGAGCGTCCCCAGCATGTCACAATGGGCCCTGGGGACAAAGAGGGGTCCCCTGAATGTCACAATGGGCCCTGGGGACAAGGGGGTGCAGTGGATGTCACAATGGGCCCTGGGGACAATGGGGGGTGTCCAGGATGTGAGAATGAGTCCTGAGGACAAGGGGGGGTCCCCATGGTGTCACAATGGGTCCCCAGTGACAAGGAGGTGTCCCCATGGTGTCACAATAGGCCCTGGGGACAAAGTGGGGTCCAAGAATGTCACAATGGGCCCTGGGGACAAAAGGGCTTGCCATGGTGCCACAATGGACCCTGGGGTCAAAGGGGGTGTCCCCATGGTGCCACAACGGGCCCTGGGAGCAAGGGGGTGGCCAGGATGTCACAATGGGTCCTGGGGAAAATGGGGGGTGCCCAGGATGTCACAATGGACCCTGAGGACAATGAGGGTCCCCAGGATGTCACAATATGCCCTGGGGACAAAGTGGGGTCCTAGAATGTCACAATGGGCCCTGGGGACAAAAGTGGTCCCCATGGTGCTACAATGGCTCCTGGGGACAAAGGGGGGTCCTGGGATGTCACAATGGGCACCGGGGACAAGGGGGTGTCCCCATGGTGCCACAATGGGCCCTGGGAGCAAGTGGGTGGCCAGGATGTCACAATAGGTCCTGGGGACAATGGGGGGTCCTGGGACGTCACAATAGGCCCTGGGGTCAAGGAGGGATCCCCAGGATGTCACAATGGGCCCTGGGGACAAAAAGGGGTCCCCTGAATGTCACAATGGGCCCTGGGGACAAGGGGGTGCCGAGGATGTCACAATGGGCCTTGGGAACAAGGGGTTCCCCCAGATAACACAATGGGCCCTGGGGACAATGTAAGGTCCTGGGCTGTCACAATGGACCCTGAGGACAAGGGGGGTCCCCAGGATGTCACAATGAAGTCCTGGGACAAAGGGGGTCCCCAGGATGTCACAATGGGGCCTGGGGACCAGGGGGGGTCCTGGGATGTCACAATGGGCCCCAGTGACAAAGGGGGTCCCTATGGTGCCACAATGGGCCCTGGGGACAAAGGGGGTCCCCAGGATGTCACAATGGGCCCTGGGGACAAAGAGGGGTCCCCTGAATGTCACAATGGGCCCTGGGGACAAGGGGGTGCCGAGGATGTCACAATGGGCCCTGGGGACAATGGGGGGTCCTGGGATGTCACAATGGGCCCTGGGGACAAGGGTGGGTCCCCAGGATGTCACAATGGGCCTTGGGAACAAGGGGTTCCCCCAGATAACACAATGGGCCCTGGGGACAATGTAAGGTCCTGGGCTGTCACAATGGACCCTGAGGACAAGGGGGGTCCCCAGGATGTCACAATGAAGTCCTGGGACAAAGGGGGTCCCCAGGATGTCACAATGGGGCCTGGGGACCAGGGAGGGTCCTGGGATGTCACAATGGGCCCCAGTGACAAAGGGGGTCCCTATGGTGCCACAATGGGCCCTGGGGACAAAGGGGGTCCCCAGGATGTCACAATGGGCCCTGGGGACAAAGAGGGGTCCCCTGAATGTCACAATGGGCCCTGGGGACAAGGGGGTGCCGAGGATGTCACAATGGGCCCTGGGGACAATGGGGGGTCCTGGGATGTCACAATGGGCCCTGGGGACAAGGGTGGGTCCCCAGGATGTCACAATGGGCCTTGGGAACAAGGGGTTCCCCCAGATAACACAATGGGCCCTGTGGACAATGTAAGGTCCTGGGCTGTCACAATGGACCCTGAGGACAAGGGGGGTCCCCAGGATGTCACAATGAAGTCCTGGGACAAAGGGGGTCCCCAGGATGTCACAATGGGGCCTGGGGACCAGGGAGGGTCCTGGGATGTCACAATGGGCCCCAGTGACAAAGGGGGTCCCTATGGTGCCACAATGGGCCCTGGGGACAAAGGGGGTCCCCAGGATGTCACAATGGGCCCTGCGGACAAAGAGCGTCCCCAGCATGTCACAATGGGCTCTGGGGACAAAGGGGGTCCCCTGAATGTCACAATGGGCCCTGGGGACAATGGGGGGTCCTGGGATGTCACAATGAGCCCTGCAGACAAGGGTGGTACCCACGGTGTCACTATGGGCCCTGGGCACAAGGGGGGGTCCCCATAGTGTCACAATGGACCCTGGGGACAAGTGGGGTCCCCACGATGTCACAATGGGCCCTGGGGACAATGGGGGGTACCCAGGATGTGAGAATGAGTCCTGAGGACAAGGAGGGGTCCCCATGGTGTCACAATATGCCCTGGGGACAAAGTTGGGTCCTAGAATGTCACAATGGGCCCTGGGGACAAGGGGGTATCCCCATGGTGCCACAATGGGCCCTGGGAGCAAGGGGGTGCCCAGTATGTCACAATGGACCCTGAGGACAAGCAGGGGTCTCCATGGTGTCACAATGGGCCCCCAGTGACAAGGGGGAGTCCCCATGGTGCCACAATACGCCGTGGGGAGAAACGGGTCCCCAGGATGTCACAATGGGCCCTAGGGACAAAGGGGGGTCCGCCGGATGTCACAATGGGCCCTGGGGACCAGGGGGGGTCCTGGGATGTCACAATGGGCCCCAGTGACAAAGTGGGTCCCTATGGTGCCACAATGGGCCCTGGGGACAAAGGGGGTCCCCTGGATGTCACAATGGGCTCTGGAGACACGGAGGATCCCCAGGATGTCACAATGGGCCCTGGGGACAAACGGGGTCCCCACGGTATCAGAATGGGCCCTGGCGACAAAGGGGGGTCCCCTGAATGTCACAATGGGCCCTGGGGACAATGGGGGGTCCTGGGATGTCACAATGAGCCCTGCAGACAAGGGTGGTACCCACGGTGTCACTATGGGCCCTGGGCACAAGGGGGGGTCCCCATAGTGTCACAATGGACCCTGGGGACAAGTGGGGTCCCCACGATGTCACAATGGTCCCTGGGGACAATGGGGGGTACCCAGGATGTGAGAATGAGTCCTGAGGACAAGGAGGGGTCCCCATGGTGTCACAATAGGCCCTGGGGACAAGTGGGGTCCCCAGGATGTCACAATGGGCCCTGGGGACAATGTGAGGTCCTGGGATGTCACAATGGGCCCCAGAGACAAAGGGGGTCCCCCTGAATGTCACAATGGGTCCTGGGGACAATGGGGGGTCCTAGGACGTCAAAATGGGCCCTGGGGACAAGGAGGGATCCCCAGGATGTCACAATGGGCCCTGGGGACTATGGGGGGTCCTGGGATGTCACAATGGGCCCTGGGGATAAGGGGGGGTCCCCAGGATGTCACAATGGGCCCTGGGGACAATGGGGGTCCTGGGATGTCACAATGGGCCCTGGGGACAAGGGTGGGTCCCCAGGATGTCACAATGAAGTCCTGGGACAAAGGGGGTCTCCAGGATGTCACAATGGGGCCTGGGGACCAGGGGGGGTCCTGGGATGTCACAATGGGCCCCAGTGACAAAGGGGGTCCCTATGGTGCCACAATGGGCCCTGGGGACAAAGGGGGTCCCCAGGATGTCACAATGGGCCCTGGGGACAAAGAGCGTCCCCAGCATGTCACAATGGGCTCTGGGGACAAAGGGGGTCCCCTGAATGTCACAATGGGCCCTGGGGACAATGGGGGGTCCTGGGATGTCACAATG